>NC_132884.1:31875455-32175455 GCF_030463535.1 Salminus brasiliensis
CAATAAAGGTCTTGGAGCAGATCAATAAAGCTATAGACACTGAAATTAGATCATCTAGATCATTGTGGGTTTTTTATCTAGAACCCTTCTTCCTTATTTATTTGATCTGTTTTCATTACAGTGGTTTATTTAATGAAGTTAATTTATCCAGTGCGGTTGTATTTCTTTATGTAGCAGAAGGTTCATTTCTCTCTCTGTGTCTGACAGGGCACTCTGCAGAAGTTTGTCGACGACCTGTTTGAGACCATCTTCAGCACGGCCCACAGAGGCAGCGCTCTCCCACTTGCCATCAAATACATGTTTGACTTCCTGGATGAGCAGGCCGACAAACACCAGATAACAGACCCAGATGTCCGACACACATGGAAGAGTAACTGGTTAGTTTGTGTGTGTGCGCGTGTGTGGGGTGGGTGGGTGCTTGTGTGAGTATATATGGGGTGTGACTCAAATTAATGCGCAAAGTCTGTGTTGACATTAGGTCTGCAACTTGATTATTTCTATTTCTAATAGTTAAATAATCTCAAGGCTACTATTTGATTAATCAACATTGAAGTGCTCCTAGCAGCTGAATAGCATTCAGTGGTTTGCATCAGTTACACAGTCTTATTTTTAAAGGGGGCAAAGAATTATTGATCATTTTTGAGTATTTTATTTTATGTTTATTGAGTTGTTCTTTGATGTATAAATTGCAAGTATGTGTCTTTGGTTGGGGTGAAAGATGATGGTAAACCTGTGTGTCTCTCGGTGTGTATCTCTCAGTTTGCCGTTGAGGTTCTGGGTGAACGTGATCAAGAATCCTCAGTTTGTCTTCGACATCCATAAGAACAGCATTACGGACGCCTGTCTGTCTGTAGTCGCCCAGACCTTCATGGATTCGTGTTCCACATCAGAGCATAAGCTGGGCAAAGACTCGCCCTCCAACAAGCTACTCTACGCTAAAGACATCCCCAACTACAAGAACTGGGTAGAGAGGTAGGTCCACCTACTCCTGTCTATTCAGCCTGGACATTTTTAATAGTTGTTTTTTGTTGCTCAAGCTTTTTCACTCTCTCTTTCTTGCTCTCTCTCTCTCTCTTTCTCAGGTATTATTCCGATATCTCTCGGATGCCGGCGATCAGCGATCAGGACATGAGCGCGTACTTGGCAGAGCAATCCCGCCTGCACTTAAACCAGTTCAACAGCATGAGTGCCCTGCACGAGATCTACTCCTATATCACCAAGTACAAAGATGAAGTAAGCACACGTACACGCCGGTACCCACTCATCATACTGAGACGTCTTACCTGGCCTCAGCAGGGCTGGGTATTATACTGCAGGTGTATCGTTACTGCCAAATGGAATCAGTTCAGCCTGCTGCTTTCCATGCTGTTGTAGCCCTCCATGATCTATGAAGTTGCTAATGTGAAGTTTGCTTGTTGCAGCTGATATTCAAACTCCTCTTTACAAAAAAGAAAAAGTATATCTAGCACCTTCTAGAATTGTTCTAGCTAACACAGCATGTCGTCTCGCAGAAATGCGGTGCGTGACTAAATAGTGAGGAAGGTGCTTTATAATGTCCTGCAGTGAATGATTGTTTTTCGGCCGCATCGGCCAGCGCTATTTCACTCATCTCCCCTCGCTGAACCTCCTGCCAAATGACCTTCAGTCCTACAGCTCTGTTATTGTAACCCTTTGTGTGTGTGTCTGTGTGTCTGTGTGTGGGTGTGTGTGTGTGTGTACTGTGGCCTGTTTTTTTTTTTTTTTTTCTTTTTTTTTTTTTTTTTGGATAATGTATTGCAGCTGGCTCCATTAGCACCACTCCTCATCATGTGTCATTATCCTGTAAAAGCACACACACACACACACACACACAGCATTGTACATACACACAGCATCAGACACAGACACAGCATCGTATTTGTGCTTTAATAGACATGTGAGCACAGATCAAAAGCAGTGCTAGCTCACAGGGGTATCTCTGGATGGGTAGATAGTTTGCAGCAGCAGACCATCATCTCTTTCTTCTTTGCTGTTTTTTTTTTTTTTTCTTTTTCTGCTCATTTGTTTTGCTTTTATTTCTCTCTCTCTCTCTCTCTCTTTCTCTCTCTCTCTCTTTTCAACTCTCCTTTTTCCTATTTCTCACTCTCCCCTTTTTGCAGTCTCTCTCTCTCTCTCTAGCATTCTCGCTTTCATTCTCTCATTTTATTCTTTTCCTTTCTTTCTCTGCCTCAATTACTTGGTCAGTGTCTCTCTGTCCCACTCCTGGTTTCTGCCTTTTTTCTCTTTCTTTTTTTCTAAATTATTTCTATTTGACTCTGTTTTCCACCCAATTTGGAGTTACCCAACCCCCATTCAGATGCCCCATCACTAGCAATGCCCCCAACACTGGGAAAGGTGAAGACTAGCACAGATCTCTTCTGATAGTAGTGTTTAAACACTCACTGCCCAGATAAGGAGCTTTTTCATTCTAATTCCACCTAAAAATAAAAGGAAGGGTATGCTTTTTGAAGTGTGTGTGTGTGTCACTCATAGATGTATCTAGCTGCAGTGAAAGATGATGGACCTTCTCCAAATATAACCCCACTCTCTCTCTCTCTCTCTCTCTCTCTCTCTCTCTCTCTCTCTCTCTCCCCTCTGCAGATCCTGTCTGCGCTGGAGCGTGATGAGCAGGCCCGCAGGCAGAGGTTGAGGAGTAAGCTGGAGCAGGTGATTGACACCATGGCTCTGAGCAGCTGATCAGGGGTCCAAGCACTCGAAACAAACACGAACTGACGACACACACACACACACACACTCCCCCGGGTCTCCAACCCATTGAGCTACACACTGCAAAAGAAGTGACGCAGTACACTGGAGCTTCTACAGAGCTGGGCGCACACACTTCGCCTGTGTGTATGTGTGTGTGTGTGTTTGCGTGAGTGTGTGTGTGTTCATGACCCCACAGAGGTCAACACAAGGACGCATCACAAGACAAAAAAACAAACAAAACAACAAAAAAAACAAAACAGAAACATTTTGAGCGTTTGTCGTTGGTGCAATTTAAAAACCCTTCTTTTGGTTGTGTTTTTGTTGGAGTGTAAGTGTGTACTGGACCTCTTCACACACAGAAAGAGAGAGAGAGAGACACACACACATGCATATACACACATACCTGCATACACACCCATGTGATTCTGCCAGTGGTGTTTGAAGACTTAAGAAGAAGGAATTCTGGGATGCCTGCCCTCCAACCATGCTATGGGTCATGTGATGGGTCATGTGATAGCTGTCGTTGTGACACGCCCCCTGGAATGACAGAGGACATTCAGAGCTTTTTTTTTTCCCTCTCTCTTTTCTCGTGTGTTGATTTGTCTTGTTTATTGTTATTTTTTTCGGATTTTGTACAAATGTAACGGACTGCCCTCTCTCTGCTCTCTTTTGCCACTCGTGTTACTGCTGAATTTGCACAGTTTACAGGAACCAGTACAGAGGACAAATCTTCAGATATTATATATAGAAATATAGAAATATATAAATACTGTTACATTTTCAGCCAAGCAAAATGAACCATTGATTCAATTTCTTTGCCATGTTTTCACCAGAACACAATAGAGTCAACAAAGATGATTAGATATTTAAGCAGAAGAAAAAAAAAAATCTACATAGGAAGGAAAAAAATCAATATGAAAATATGAATAAAATGTTGTCCTGTGCCATGTTTTATTTGAATGTCGTTTAGTGAAAAGGCATTTTGTTACATGGGAATGTGCTATAGTTTTTTTTTTTTTTTTGGTTGTTTTTATATGACCTTGCCTGATGACTGAAAAGAACAAAAAAAAAAAAACAAACAAACAAAGGTTTGGCATAGTGAAGTAGAGAACAGCTGAGTTTAGACTTGATCCAGAGTTCTGAAGGCAAAAGAGGTTTGAGGCGTTTGCTCGCTCTCGAACCTGAACCAAACTCGCTCCCGTCTGCTTCCATACACCGCAGTGTGTGTGTGTGTGTGTGTGTGTGTGTATGGGCTTGACGCTGCTGCCGCCGCCGCCGCCGCCACTGCTGCTACCACCTCTCTCCCTCATGGATTTTGCCTCCTCTTTGTGCAAATGCATCAGGAGATAGAGGAGTAGATTTACTGCAGTCCCTTTTTTCCTTTGGTCTCTTAAGGGAAGGAGAGAGAGAGAGATAGAGACACGGAGAGATAGAGAGGGGGTTTGAAGCTTCTAATTCATTACTGCTTCAAACTCGGATCAGAGCGAGCAAGCAAGCGAGCAAGCGTGCGAGGGAAGGACGAAGAGGAGGATAGAGACAGAGAGAAAGAGGAGCTTTAGCCTCAGCTCATTAAAGAGACAGGGCTAAGTAATCCTGTTACCCTCTGGCCTTCCGCCTCCTGTGTGTGTGTGCGAGTGTGTGCGTGTGTTTGATTCAGCCTGCTTTTTTATAAATGATCTTTTCTCTCAAGTCTCGTGTGAGAGACATTCTGTGATGAGAGGCTATCTTAGAAGATTTTTCTTTTCTTACTTTTTTTTTTTTTTTTTTTTTTTTTAAGAATTTTTTTTTTTTTTTCTTTTTTTTTTTTTTTTTTAATCTTGCTTTAATTTGCTTGCCTAAAGAAACCAAACTGTGATCTGTGGTGGATTTTGATTTTGGTGTTTCAGTTTTTGTAATGCAACATTTTGTTCTACATCTGAAAGTGGTTTACCATTGTAACCTGAGCAAGTTGTGTTTTTCGGTCGTCATTCTCTCCATGAAATGTACGTGGGCGGTACTGTCTGAGGTACGACAAAAAAAGAAGAAGAAGAAGAAAAGAAAAAAAAGAGAAACGAACAAAAAAAAGAACCTATTTTTTAACGTGGATCCAAATTTTACAACCCACCTCCTGCTAGTGTGCCTGCAACCCCTGAAAAAGACCACTGAGGGGGGTCCGTCGGCTTTTCTGATGGAATATTTGTCATGGGACAGTGAGACGCTGCTTTATTGTTTTGACCCCCCCCCCCCCCACACACACACACTTTTTGCTTATGTATCGCTCGATTTTATTGTCTTCAAACTTACTTTTTGATTTTGACTGTTTTTTTTCCAGAAGGCCTAACACACAATAGGGTTTCTGTAGAACTCGTGTTAAAAGAAGAAAAAAAAGAAAAGTCTATTTTTTGGACCAAATCATCATTAAACGCAGGTTCAAACAGGGTGACTTCCTGCCTAAAGCCCATCCGAGCCCAGCAGACCCCGTTGTGAGTGAGCTGTCAGCAGTGGTTAGCCGGCAAACATCCACTAGTTCTGACACATTCATCCATTTTTAACCAAGGTGAACATGTGGAGAAATGGAGAGAGAGAGAGGGAACGAGATAGTGAGAGAGAGAGAGGAAAGGAGAGAGAGAGAGAGAGTGATAGTTGGAGAAAACGCTTACCTCACACATGTGGCCACACAGAAGTAGGCTTTATGTGTGTGAGCGTATGTATGTATGAGTGTGTGTGTGTGTAGGGTTTGGATAGGCTAGTATCTTCGCCCCACTGCTGGATCTGGCCTAATGGAAATAGATTAGCTATGTGCACGGAGGCTTGAAGCAGTTTCCGCTAACCGTCGGCTGATGAGCTATCAGACTTATGTAATCAAATGAATTTTACATTAGTCGACGCAGCAGAACATGGCTCGGCCTCGCTCAGGCAGGGCAAATTCAGATTCCACTCTGCTGCGGGACGATGGCTGATTTGGCAGATCGTGGCTGTGGAGCACGGCTGGGCTGAGGATGGTGTTGAAGGTGCATTGAAACATCTCAGGATCTCCTCTTAGCTTTTGTGTTGACGCTGCCTCAAGGGTTCCTAATCAGAGGAAATGTGAAATAGAGCTGCACGATATGGACAGACAGACAGATATTTGAACTTATAATGTAGAAATTGGGCCCACATTTACCTGGAAACATAAATATATATATATATATATATAGTCACTGTCACGCAAAAAACCTTGTATCTCCGTTTTTGTTGTTTTCCACTTTCTAACATAATGTGAACCTGGCTGCTGTTCTTTGTTGTGTCCAAATTTTGAATGGACCAATAGAAATGCTCCAGAATTGCTTGGAATCAAAATCTTTTTACATTGACTTCCATTTAAAAGTAAGAAGGTTTTTCCTTGTACTGTAAAGTTGCCATTCTGGAGATACAAGATTTTTGTGGGACAGAGATGATGCCATTTTTTAAAATATATTGTTAGAAATACCATAAGATACTGGTTTGAAGTAATGGCACAATCTAAAGATCTGTCCAATGGCCTTTTTTTATTATTATTATTAAATCTGCCAAATCTGATATACAGTCAATATCATGACTCATCCCATAATTTACTGTAGATTAAGGTAGTTATACTTTATTTAAATTTCCATTTGTAATGAAATGGTCATACAATGTTGGCAATGTCATAAATATATCATTGCTGTCCTCTCTTTCTTCTGACTTTTGGACCTTTTTGACCTAATTTAAATCTGACAGTTTTTCAGTGTCCAAATTTCATAATAAACAGACCAATAGAAATGCTCCAAAATTCCAAAAAGTTGTTCTCTTGTAGAGTTGCTCTTTCAGTTTTTCTGTGTGAAGGTGACTCTAGCAGTATTGCAGAGACTGATGATAATTAAATAGAGATATATATATCGTGCAGCCCTAATGTGAGGAAATTGGGACTGAACCAGAGGCCGGCAACACAGGCTTTGGGAGCTTTTTTTCGTTTACTTCCACTTTATTTCACACCGTATGTGGAGCTCAATGGAACTGTTTAGTTCTTTTCTTCCTCTCACTGTCGATGCTGAACTGTATAAAATGTGTGATGTTTAATAGTGGGGAGTTTTCAGCTGGAGAGAGAGAGTGAAAATGAAAGCTCTCTTTCTCCTGAGTGTTTCTGATCGTGGCCACCCCCTCTTTACCTTCTTCCTGTGCCCATTCTGTCTCTCCCCCCCCTCCAGGGTTCTTTGTTCCACATCACACCCCTTCCTTCAGTTCCTCCTACCACAGGCCTTCCTGTCCATCACAGCGCTTCTCTGCTCCATAACGCACAGCACTGCCTTCATCTCGATGCCATTGTGTTTCTCCAGCTCTAACATCAGTGCTTGTCACCAAACAAGTCCCAAACATCTCAAATCTCCACCACGCCCTTTCTCGGTTCTTCCATCTTTCCCCAAAGCAGTGAGAGCTGTCCTTTAAAAAAATATATAAAATAAAAAAATACAAGCCTTGTTTGGCATAGGCTCGAACAAAGAACTAGTAAATGAATTGCAGGAAGAATGACATCAATCGAGTTTTAATACTATGATGAACCAGACGCATTTTTAAGAATTTCAGACTTGAAGCAACTGTCACAAGTTGGCTGGTAAGCATTCATTGTGTAAATATTCTGTTGTTTCCTATTTTGCAGATTTACTACTTGTAAATAAACACACATCAAGGAGAGATTAAACAGTTTTTTGCTAAATAAATCTTCGTTTATGGTGTTTTCTTTCATCCTCATGTTTGTTTTGTTTAATGTACTGAGGCTTTTCACTCGATTTTTGCTTCCCAAAAGAATCTTTCATTCTTTTAAAACCCTGAACTGAAAGATTCTTTAAGCCACTGAAAGTCGTTCTTCATAGGTATGGTTGCCCAACCCCAACCCCAACCCTGGCCCTGGGCTGAACATTGTCGAAGTCAAACAGTTGTACTACTGTTAATGTCCTTTTTTCTGAGTAAACATCCTCAGAGCTTCTGATGAGTTTTTTGCCCCTCATACATTTATAAGTAACTGTGAATTAACGTCCTCATGGTTCTCTGTCTTTGGCAAATGTGTTTACTCATAAATGCCATGCTGACGACTGTCTGTGTGACTAAAACTAAATGTGGTTCTTTTATGGTATGGCTGCCCAAACCTGGTCATGGGCAATTATAAAGTCACAAAGTCACAATTATAGAAACACAGTCTAACTAAAGTAAGAACGCAAACAGTTGTACTGTTAATGTCTGTTTTGAGCACATTGAGTAAACATCCTTGGTGCAGGCTAGAAAAAGTAAGTGAAAAGTAAGGCTAGAAAAAGTAAGCAACTAAAAAGCAACTAAAAGTAGGGTATGGTTGCCCATCATTTGTCCTCATGATCTACTTGGTGTACTCTTAGTTTCCTTGGTGATCATATAAACTACTGGTAGAGAGAGAGTTGATGTTTGTGATGCCTGTTCAACCATGTAAGGATCATTCTTCTGGCAAACCCAGCCCTGTTTAGTTTCAACATTTAGATACTCCTGAAGAGCTTGAGGAACTTAAAGTAGGGTAGATTAGGATTGTAGCTGATCTTGTCAGGGCAGTAGATCCCCTGGAGTAGGTTTGGCTTTTTAAATCACCTTCAGGAGTACAGTCTTTTCTAAGGGTAAGTGGCACCTAGCCTTAAAGGGACCATGCCTACCTACCTTATACAGTGATACCATAATGGAGGGTGAGATTTTCCAGTTAAAACAAGCTAGATGAAGCCTTTGGAAAACTGCTTTTGGGTGGCCAATATCACATCTGTATTGACTAGTTTTACAGCAGGAGTACATATTATATGACAAGAGAACAGTGATGGGTGTAATACAGAACATGACCAGATCTAAGAATAAATCTTCCAAGTGCAGAACTCCAATTTAGGCACACAACATCTGCAGTGCAGGCTAGAAAAAGTAAGTGAAGACTGCCCAGGGCTATCGATGACAAGGTTGTGGGTTCAATGCTCAGTCTCGGCAAGCTGTTGGGCCCTTGATCAAGGCCCTTAACCATCTGGCTGGCCTCCGCTTTGTGAATGTGTGTTTCCTGCACAGATAGGCCAAAGGCAGAGGCCAAATTCCATCCGTGTTCAACACAAATGATGGTGAATATGGCTGTGTTGTCTAAAGTAAGCCGTGGATTCAGACAGCTCTGGGGCTTTAGCTGTGTAAAACCTACAATATGTGTAGAGCAGGAGGTGTGGGTATATAAAGTCAAGTGTCAAGTGGGTTTTTATTGTCATTTCAACTACATACAGAGTACACGGTGAAAGTCTGATGGCTTGGGGGAAGAAGCTATTGCAGAGTCTGGTCGTGTTGGACCGGATGCTGGAGGGAGAACAGTCTGTGTGAAGGGTGGGTGGAGTCATCCACAATGCTGGTTGCTTTGCGGATGCACCGGGAGTGTAAATGTCCATGACGGAGGGGAGAGAGACTCCAATGATCCTCTCAGCTGTCCTCACAATATGTTGGAGGGTCTTGCGGTCAGAGACTGTGCAGGTCCCAAACCAGGCAGTGATGCAGCTGCTCAGGATGCTCTCTATGGTCCCTCTATAGAAGAGGGTGAGGACGGGTGGAGGGAGACGGACCTTTCTCAGCTTCCGGAGGAAGTAGAGACGCTAAAGGGGAGTGAAGACCTGGAAAAGGAGGGGTTAATGTTGTGGTCCTTCTCTCAAAATGAAGCTGAATTCTTAACATCCATGGTGTCAAAAGTGAGGTTTTCACAGTAGTGGCATTAACACATGCTAGCAAAATCCAGTTAGCTGTTTCACATGGAGAATGTTGCTGTTATTGAATTTTTAGAACTTTTTTTTTTTGATTAGATTAATGTAGACATTTCTGATATGACTGAACAATGATGCAGTCTTTCTAAAATCCAGACATTTTAGTCTCATATTAGCATATCGTTACTTTCAGCCCTGTTTTAGGATTGTTTTCTGAATAATGACGTTGGTCAAAAAGACATCTAAAAAAAAACAGTTCAAGTCTCGAGGCTTGATGCCGCATGCAGAAGACACAAGTCAGTGCTAAAGAGAGAAAGATGGTGAGAAATGACCCAGAAGGCTGAACTTGTCTCCGTCCTCCAACACACAGCTGTCTGATCGTGCTCTTTCCTCCTCCACCAATCAGGTCACCTCCCAGAGGAGCATGGCCTGTCCTTCTGATTATAGCAGACAAGCCTCACACTGCCACCGAGAATGGAGGGAGATGGACAGAAAGGCGTAGAAGAGCTGAAGTGCCATTGCTGGGGTGAGTTAAAACTTGGCAAAAAGAAGATATGGGACATTCAGACAGGAACGGACTGTGTTCAGTTCTGGTAAACTAGAGGATATAAATAACTGTTGTAGTGCAGAATCATCAGCGTTTGTATTCTGTAGTCTAAGCACAAGCTTTTATGGCCCATAAAGATTTTTTCAGTCAGTCAAGTGATGGGAAAACAGGATGTAAATTTAAAGTAAATTTGCAGCTTCTAATGCACTATTTGGCTGTGAATAAAAAGCAGATTAGATTATCATTTAGACAGCGGGGAACCCTCAGGCCTTTTTCAGCCCCTCACAGAAGGCCTAATGATTTCTAGTAGCTTTGTTGTGTATTTGTACTTAATGCAATTATTACATTTCCTAAACCTAAAGTCCTGTAGTACATTTTTTGTTGTTGGTTAAAAACAAAAAGGTTAAATTTATTAAATGATGCCTTTATCCAATCAGAACTTTGATTCCTGTGGTAGATATGAAAATATTGGGACACCAGCTGATTCATCATTTCTTCCAAAATCAAAACCGGGTAACTGTCTCTACCGGATTTTGGAGCACTGCTGTGATGATTTGATTGTATTCAGTAATAAGAATGTTTTAAGGCCAGGATGTTGGCTGATCACTACCTCACCTCATTCCCAACTTATCCCAAAAGTATTGGATGGAGCACCATCCATCATTCCAGAGTACACAGTTCCACCACTCTGCAGCTCAATGCTGGGGGGCAAGCATCTGAATCAGAAGGGGTGTCCACAAACATTTGGACATATAGTACATCTCTTCCATTGGTTAGGCTTTCAAAAAACTGGGCAGGAGTTAGCATTCTAGATTAATTGCCAATGTAATTATGAGGTGACCGTGGCATTAAGTGGTCATGTTTTGGTTTCCAGTGGGTGGGACCACCACTGTGAGGAAATGCCTCAGTTTTAGTCCTAGAAATGTCACTGACTGGGAATTCAAGATGCAGGCTAACTAGTCAGGTCTTAGGAAACAAAGAGAAAACAGCAGGAGAAGCTCAGTGCCAGGACTCTTGACCACAGGCGGATTTAGGTAGGAGTGACATGGGCAGCCCCTCAGGGTGGTATCTGGCAGGGGGTGCATACAAAAAAAATTAGAATAGTGATATTTGCAGCTCACATCAATGGGTCAAGTAACCTTGTCGGAGTGGGTTCCCTAGTCAGGTCTCCCACTGAGAAGTAGGAGATGGGGAGGGGGTGTCAGTAATAGCCTCACCATACCCTCATGTCTGCCCACCTGTCTGCAGGTATTAGCTGCATTCCAAAGGCTAGGCTGCAGTAGGACTGCATAGATCTGTCCTTCTAGCCAACTGGTCACGCAAAGAGGTCCTGCCTCCTGCAACTGAGGTGTGAAACTATTTTTTTTCATTGAAATTAATTAAAATTATAAAAAAAAGTTTTTTAAACAAACAGCTCCGGAGGCTTCATTTTCTGCCATTTTCATGGTGCTGTTTTTTCTTTTTTTTCTCTCTATGTTGTATGTGCGCGTGTTCTACCCAAGGTTCGTAAAGGGTACATCAGTTGCGTCCTCTAAATCCCCCTAAACGCAGGCTGCATTTCTTGGCTTTATACGAAGGGTCCTTCACTTTGGAATAGCCTTCTATGATATAGAGGCCAAGAATTTACAACTTACCTCGGCTGTAGCCTGGGCTTCAGAACACAGCTTTCGCCTCTCTGTTAACGTTGCCTGGCCATGTGTTCGTCCTGTGACTCCTCTGTGTTTCCCGCCTCCATTTTATTGTATCCAAAAGTTATCAGCATCTAGCCCCGCCCCTATTGTTATCATTGCCAGGTGTTCATTGTTTGACTCTGCAGCCCTTTGTTTTGATGAGTCCTTGTTGGGTTGTGTGCTCATGGGCCTGTTGTGTGTGATATCCCTGCACCTTTACAGATCAGCTTACAGCCATGTCAGTTGAATTTTCTGGCTCTTGAACACTTGTGTTTTGGTTCAGTACAGTGCACTATGTTAAAATACCTGTTCTAATGAATTCATTCAGCTACTTTGCTTAAGTTGCACCCATTGCTGACATAGATGCAAAAGCAAATACACACACAAACACACACACACAGCTTGTCTAGTCCCTGTAGAGAAGTACTGCCAATAGAATAGGACTCTTTTGAGCAGATAAACATGAACCAATTGGCACCATGCCTCATGCCAGATGTGGGTTATAGAGTCGTATAAAGCCACCCAACATTGAGCTGTGGAGCATCTGGAATAATGGTTGGTGCTCCATTCAGTACTTTTGGGATAACGTTGGGTGGTGATCATCCAACATCCTGACTTTACTAACGCTCTTGTTGCTGAATGCAATCAAATCATCACCCCTTCCAAGCAGTCTAATATGCTGCGACTTTGATCTGGGGATTTTGAGTTTAAATTACAAGCCATGCCACTTTGCCATCAGTAGCCACAGTCAAAGGGAGCACAATTGGTCGTGCTCTTCCCTCTTCACACATTTTGGCCAGCAAAGGTGTCTGTTAGCTGGTGCAGTGAATCGGGGAAACCGGCACTTTCCTCCGAGCATGTCAGCTGCCTTGTAATGCTGCGTTGACTGCAGTTTGAAAAGAGTTGTGGCTGGCTTTGCATGTATCGTAGGAGACATATGTTAAGTCCTAACGCCTTTGTGTTGAAGAATTGGAGAAAAAGGGACAAATTCATCTATGTCGTCAGCTTAGTTCTAACATAGTACCATAGGGTTGCTAGCAGAAATTAGCCTTATTAAAAGAAGTGCTCTTTACACATGTATGGCTAAAACAGAAGGCCTAGACACATACAGTCACAGTTTGCCACTGCATTTAGAGACTGTCTTGATAAACTGTTGTAACATGTCATATTCCGTTTCTTCACATGAAGTCAAGTTCACAATAAAATACCAGGGTTATATTGCAGTGGCCTGTAGCATATGTCCAGCTAGAACCCTTTGCTGCGTTAATGAGTGTGTGTGAAAGACCTGTGATGGAAAGCCATGGACAACTCTTCAGTTAATGAACTGTTTCTTTTGGGCACGTTTCAAATGACGGCTTGATTTACAGCTTTGTGCAGTGGAGATAAGGCCTGGACATGGCTGGCAACATCACTGACAAGAGAGCAGCTCTATGTGTCTAATTAATTAAAGCAGAGTGGGGGTGGGCCGGCATCAAATGCCAGGCGAGAGGAAGAAGGTTGGGGGGCTGCTTGGTGATCCCTTGTGCCATGTTGTGCTTCAGTATGATAAGCTTGGTCTCCAAGGAAAAGTCTTAATTACACACACACACCCACCCACACATACACACCCACGCACCACACACACACCTACACGCTCTCTCCTTCTCTCTCTCTTTCTCTGTCTGTTCACTGATAGCGCTTCTCAAGGAAAGTCCATTAAGCACCAAGCCCATATCTCCTGCTATCTCTAGGCCATGTGCCTTATTAATGAGGGGGGCGGAAAGAGAGCATGCTTTTCATTAACCTTTATGATTCATAATTCAAGTCCTGTTCTTCTCGGCCTACTTTAATGTCCTCTCTACAAGCCATAAGAGATGCTGGATAGAACTTGTCTAATTGAAAAGAAAAGTAATTGTGCTAAAACTGCTCTCCGGCTGGAGAAACAGGCCTGGTGTTAGGGTCATTGTGAGGAACCATGTGTGAAGCGTAAGGGCATAAGCAGGAAAGATCCTGCAGGCCCCCTCGTTCCAGCACCAGGGAGATGACAAGTCTAACTTGGTTTGACATGGCCTGGTTTGCCTTTGCCTTAGCGATAACATTTACAGTCTAGTTTCCTAAAATAGATTTAAACCCCTAACCTTCACAGACCTGCCAGAAGCTCCAGACTTCACTGCAAAATCATATCTTGTAGGCAATATGTCATTGCTGTCAGATCAAAACCTTCTTTGTTATTTTTATTTATTTATTTTTTTTATTATTATTACTCAAAAACACCAGCTGCCCTGAACACTGTGTGGAAATTTCATAATAAACTGGCCAATAGAAAAATAGAAAATCTACAATTTAGAGATACAGGATTCCCACAATAACAAAGAATAATATATCACATAAATTATAACACATCCCATCAGCTTCTACACCAATCAACCATAACATTAGCTCCACCCGCCTGATATGGAGTAGGCCCCCTTGTACTGCCACAACATATCTGACTATTCCAGACATGGACTCCACAAGAGCTTAGTAGGTGTCACTAGGGGCCATGTTAGGAATTTTGGGCCCCATTAAAAGATGTTACACTGGTCTCCTCAACTGAGCATTTAGCTACCTCACCCCACCCCATACAGCGCCCCTGTCTGGCACCAAGAAATTAGCAGGAGAATCCTTTAAGTCCTGTAAGTTGGGAGGTCGGGCCTCCAAGTTATTCACTTCACCTCTCAGTGGTTTTAATGTTATGGCTAATCTGTGTATTTGTCTTTGTTGTAATTGATCATTGCACTAGCTGCATGGAAGTGGTTCTATCTGGACGGGTGCTCTTATCAGATGACATGGAGGGAATCCAAACCCACTCCATGCAGACTCTCCACTGGTGTCCCACAAGGCACATGCTGGGTTCTCCTCTCATTTCTCTTGGCGATGTAATATCCTCTCATGGCTTCTCCTACCACTAATAATGCTGGGGGATTTTATACCCCTCTGGCCAATGCCTGGCATTAGACATGGTTAGACATACAGTGTATGTTTGGAGGAGCAAAAGTAAGGCATTTTACACTGTACAACTTTTAAGCATGGTGGTGGTAGCAACATGCTCTGTGGTTGTTTAGAGACATTTAACCAGGTATTAGATGTGCTGTATGTATAACTGCCACCCTGTGTTGATTTCAAAGCCCCCCCTCCCCAAAAAAAAACAAAACAAAACTTGTGCATCACCAAAATGTCACACTTACTTTTATGTAGTTAAACCAATCCAAGTAGAACATATTTGGGTTACCTTCTCATGTTTCCATAGCAACAGCATCTGTGAATTTCATCAGCAATCAGGCAGAGACACTATAAAGGCTGTTTTTGTACTGTAAGAGTACCTTCTTCTCTTTTAACCTTTTTGAAGTGTGTTTCAGTGAGTCATACGCAGAAGTCATTCCTATATTATAGTCATCACTGTCTCAGCGTCTGGAACAGCAGTGCTCTTGGTTCCTCTCAAGGTTTCTTCCTCTTGATCTGAGGGAGTTTTTCTTTGCCACTCTCGCCTTTGGCTTATTCAAAAGAGGCTCGGACCTGATGCTCTGTAAAGCTGCTTTGTGGCAACTTTCGTTGTGAAAAGCGCCATAAAAATACATCTGAATCTGAATTTGTTCTGAAGCATGTGACCAACTCAAAGTGAGAGCTAAGCCAGGTGCAACCTCCTTACAGCAGGGTTAGGTGTTTTATTGCAGTGTTACGACTAAGCCTCCTATGGGAAATTGGAGTAAATTCATTACAAACAACACTACCAGACACTGGCCTTTCTACACTACTTGTACTGGGGGAACACACAATTTAGTGGGACACAGCTGTTCGGCATCTGCTTGCCTAATAATATTACTAGTTATTATTATTAGTAGTAACATTATTATTATTATTATTATTATTATTATTGTTGTTGTTGTTGTTGTTGTTGTTGTTATTATTATTGCACTACTATTATTACTGTCACACATTCATTCAGTATTTCCTTTGCGGCATTAATCTACGTGTGTAATTGGTCATTGGCTGATGACGTGAGTGCATGTTGAGCGTTGTTTTTGAGGTATTCTGTGGTCAGTGCTGGTTACAGATTACTTTGTTGAGTTGTAAAATCATGGTGTGTGTTGTGCGAGTTTTCTGTCTTCTGAAGTAGCTAGAGTTAGCATGTTTTGACTGTTTTGCTCTAATTTACTCATTTATTCTGGGTTTCTCGTTTACTTTAGAACTGTAAGTTAGTGCTATATCCTCATTGTTCCAGCCTACATTTGTAATCTGTATGGAAAGTTAATAATCTTGCTTTAATGGGAGGAAAATTCCATGCAAGCGGAGACTGCAAGTGTCCGTGATTACAGTTAGCTTACCTTAACATTGTGGTGTCGCAGTCCTTCAGTCCAACTGTAAACAAATCCCGCACCATATCTGTGAGCTTCAGGGGATTTGTAGTTTCTGAACTGCTCACAGTCCAACCAGAGTTGGTAATATCCAACTTCTTGGGGTCAGGGTGTTGGGTTCTTGTCAAAAAAGCAGTCCCTGGTATTATTTTTTTCTCCTACTTACACTTCTCTACATATTTTGGATGAGTTTAATACTGGCTGATGTGGCGCAACAGATAACACTCGGCGGCTATGCTGCGCTACACCAATAAGAGTCCTTGGGCAAGACTCTTAACACTAGGTTAGCCCTCCTCTGTAATACGAGTAACCTTGTAAGTCGCTCTGGATGAGAGCGTCAGCTAAATGCCGTAAATGTAAATGTAAATGTACTCCGTCACATTGTTTATGAGCTGCATCGTGACTCATTACAATTCTAAAAAAATGCTCTGAATCATTTCAAACCCATATCACCACCAGAGCGCTAGATGGCATTGTCACCGGGTTTGATTAAGCCGCCACAACACTGAGCAGAACAAGCGATCAAGCCATGAGCGAGCATGCTGACGTTCTAGAGTCTTTCTTTTGGGCGAGTTTGTTTAGAGAGTTAAGTAAAGACTCATGTTCATGAACTCTGTCTCATACATTCCTGACCTTGTACTACAGCCAAAGGAAATGTCCTTAAGTCCTTAAGTCTGAGCATCTGAACTAACATAAACACTGATATTCAGCCGTTTGACTGCTTTCTGTACGAACTACAGAACACAGCACCTGTACTTTTACTTTCAGTACTTAAGCAGTACTTTTTAGAATAAACTACCTGCAGTACTTAAGTACGTAAATGTTGAATACTTCAGTTCTTCCACTGAAGTCTGGAGCTTAAAGACTTCTACTTCTACTCAAGTCACTTTTTTGATAGAGGACCTGTACTTCTACTCAAGTCTGGGTCTCTAGTACTTTACACATGTCTGGTCCCTGGCATCCCTTCCTTTTGTTCAATGCTACTAAAGGCTAAAACCGGGTGTAAGCTTGTTGCTGTTGCTTTCACTGCACTGCTCGCTTTAACAATACCCTAAAAATGACACTTTGGTGACGTCACAGACAGTAAATTGACAGTAAATTGAATGGATTTATTTGGTAGGTTATATTTACGTGTCTGTATGAGCTATCAGTACCTTGTCTTTGCATGGCTGACTTTCTTTGAAATAGAATCGACTGTCAGCTAGCTCCTCAAGCTTTTGGAAAGACACTGGGGCATTATGGGAAATGTAGTGCCTGCAGTGAATTTGTGGGGTGTGTTCTGTAGTTCTGCTTAGAAATCCTATAGTAGACTTTTTACTGCCAATATTTTAGTCAGGGCACCGCAACATTTACATAGATATGTGCCCCAGTCTTGGCGTCTGTCACGGTAGTGTTCTGAAGCATGTGAGAAACTCAAAGCAAGGAGCTAAGCCAGGTACAACCTCCACACAGCAGGGTTAGGCTTTTACTGCAGCGTTACAACTGAGCCTACCAAGAGAGAAAGAGAGACAGTTCATCGTGCTGATATTTGCTGTTCTACTGCTGTTCTACTGCTGTTCTACTGCTGTTCTTCCCATTCTGAACGCCCGCCTGGTTCAAACAACACAGAAGGCATCACAAATTATAGGATGATTAAAAAAAAAAGACTGCACCTGCACCTGTCCCTGGTCTTCCACTGCTGTGGTAGCTGATTTTGTCTTTATCTCAAAGCAAAAGTTTCTCGTAGGGAAAGTTTCGAATGAACTACTAACAGGGCCAGCCAGCCGCTCCACTGCACCCACATTTATCACACTCAGTAAAGGCATGCAGGCTTAATTTTCTCTACTCTCTAAGAAATCTTCCACACACAGGCAGAAAAAAAGCCACATGAACCAACAGGAGCTGGGAGCAGAAAAGGTAGAAGAGAGTTCTTTAAAAAAAAAAAAAAAGAAAAGAAAAAAAAGAAAAGAAAAAAAAATCAAATGAATCATTTATTTCTAGTTTCAGGCTCGTGGTCTGGAGCTCGGCAGTATCAGTGCAGCAGAGATGCACGAAAATATCAGAAAAGCCAGCCTGATTCTTCAGATTCCTCAGGGTTTGTGGACCCCACGTTATCTGTAGATATGGCCAGTACTGCACTATAGTGTAGCAATGAAAGATATAGTCTAAAATGATGGTGTGTGTGTGTGTGTGCGAGCGTGTGTGTGTGTGTGTGATAGAGAGAGATGTGCTGTTTTTTTATTTTCCCTTTAGAAACGAAAAAGTCAAGGTTGCTAGCATACTCTGTACGTTTCTCTGGTCTCGGACTGTACTGGCCATGAATTTTTCATGAACACCTTTCTTTCTCTCCTATCTCTCTGTCTCTCTCTCTATTTCGCTCTCTCACAGTCACTCTCGCTCTCTTTCTATCTGCACATGGCTAGACAGTTGTCAGGCTTGTCCTCTCATCCCCCTCTTCTGATTCAGAGAGAGAGAGAGAGAGAGAGAAAGAGAGAGTGGAAGAAGGTGAGGACAGGGCACATTCACTGCTGCATGAAGTTTGGTTCAGCACCGGTGTCCATGGTAACAGCTTTCTCCTATCACAGATGAGCATACAGCCCTTTGTAAGAATACACACTTCTTTACAATCCATTGAAAGAAACAGATTAACTGACATACTACTTTTTATTTATATATATATTTATATAAACTTACTGAAGAGTGACTTGCGAGTGGTTCCAAGGACATTTCACAGAACCAGGAACTACAATGCTGAAGGACCTGCTGCCAAGATCCTGCTGTGTGTGATGGTTTGTCAGTGGGGTAATCTCTGTATACGCCGTATTTCCATGGCTATGTTTGTTTGTTTGTTTATTTATTTATTTATTTATTTATTTATCTCCTATCCGATTGGGGTTTGCAACTGACCCATTTGTGTCAGTTGTAGTGTGAACACACCTCCCATGCGCACCTTTTAGCATCAAGTTAGCTGATGTTGACACTGTACGATGATGATGATGATGATCATGATGATGATGATGAGGGTGATGGTGAAATGAACAGTAAGGTGGAATGTAGCCACAAAAAAAAACAAACATGAATTCCAAACTGACTGTTCTCATTATGCCCTGCATCCCCAGACTTTCCTGCTACACTGAGCCTCTGGGGAATCCCTCCCCACTATCTTGAAGGGCATTCCAATATTCCAATTCTCAAAAGGGTCACAGGATGTCTCAAAAAGCAGCACGTCAAACTCCTGATTTAATTGGAAGAAGGTGATTTTTTTTCTTTATCATAGCTCAATGGCACTCAATGACGATGAGTTACCCCCACCCTCGTCTTAGCTACGAATGCTCTGCCCACCCCCCATGCGTATAGAGTGAATGATAACTGTACACACTAAAATCAGCAGTGTTAAAGCAGCGTTATGTGAGAATTCTTATTTCTTGCTCTTGTGCTCTCCCTACAGTCTGGAAGTGTAATTCACACTTTGAGCCACCACTGAAGGACATGCTTAACACATGCATTTCTGGACAAGCTGAGAGATACAGAACTGTCACTCAAAGTAAAAGAAACGTGAACTGAGGCGGTAAAGTAATATTGCAGTATTGTAATATGACTTTGGTTGCGCAACATTACGCAAGCGTTTTCCTGCCCGCTTCACAAAAGTTACACAGTACAGTTTCTGGTGTGCCGAGCCTGGAGTAGCAAAGACAGTGATGCTGTTCTTCTTATTACAGTGAATTGAACATCAAATCAATGGTAAAAATGCTACATAAAGCTGCTTTAAATCATCACCCAAAGAATTGGGTATTATATGGACCCCCACTCCACAAAGTCGTTATAAAATGTTTGACCAACAATGTTGGTCACTAGGTCACTTGCTAACTAGCAAGATGGCAGAGTAAAATGATATTAATAATCCATAAAGCAAAGTAATAGTCTCAATCTGCAATCTCACCCAATAACTAGTGCAGCAAATGAAATGCTGTGGTTTTTAAGGATGAAGAATTTTACAGTAGTTAGCTGCTTTGGCTTAATAACAGCTTTGTCTGTCATTTTTGTCAGCTTCAAAAAGGGAAATGCCCCAGGTCATAATGTTTTCTGGGCAAGTTCTGCTGCCGAAGTCGACACTTATGTTCACTTGATCCCTCACCCATCCGAGGTGTCAAGTAACCAGCTTCACTTCAGCTAATAAAGTAATGGAACAGTGCTTAAGATGGCATCAGAGATTCCCCTGAGTGCAATTGGAGAGGCTAATTGGATGAGGGTAGTGAAACGTAAGGCTGGTGGTGTTTGTACTCTTTTTTTCCTCTTATAATTGTCAGTAATAAAAAATATTCTTTTCACTGTCAATCCAACCCAACATTTCACAATAACAGTAGCTATTTTACACTGAGGATTTTACTGTGTAGCAAGCTAAGCTGGCCACAATTATTGGGACTTTTGGGTCAGTTGCACTCTGATTTGTTCTCCACCCCTCTGTTCCACTTGAATACAACAGTTTCACTAGTCTGAGACAAAAACACCAGACTCAGTTGTGCACTTTACAATGCCATGACTGAGCCTTTGGGTTAGTAGTGGCTGAACTGACAAAGGTTCAGTAACATTTTGTTTACTGCAGTTTTTTCAGCAGTGCAGTTTTGGTTTTAGCCCTCTTTTTAAAAAAAAAATGCCTACCCCACAATTCATCCAAGCAGCCATTTCATGACTATGACTTCTCCCATTAACCACATTATACTTACTTTAAGCTAAGATTAGGTAACAGTCTCATTAAAGTGCGGATTGTTTGTGATTTTAGAAAACTGCTAACTAAAATATGTGAGATAGCTAATCCTCCACCTCATGGTGCTTCCATCAGGCAACTAACTACTTTTTGGGTTATTTCACCATCCCTGTAGTTTTTATGTATTAATTCATTTATTTCATGTGTAACAGGCATGTCTTTATACAATAAAATTAGGGGTAGAAGTGGGTTTCACATTTCACCTGGGGGTTGAGCAAACCTTTTTGGAACCAAAGTGACATGCGATGCAATGCCAGCAATTAGTATGTTTTTATTTGACCGAAATAAATGACCACGGACATGGTGGTGGTGTGTTAGTAGTGTGTGTTGCGCTGGTTCGAGTGAAAGAGACGTAGCAGTGCTGCTGGGCTTTTTAAACACTGTGTCTACTTACTGTCTATCAGACACTCCTATTTCGTCCACCTTGTAGATGTAAAGTCAGAGACAGAAGCTCAGCTGTAACTGCTCAGTTTTGCATCCTCTAGTCCTTCAACAGTGGTCACAGGATGTTGCCCATAGGTTGCTGTTGGCTGGATATTTCTGGTTGGTGGTCTATTCTCAGTCCAGCAGTGACCAGTGTTTGAGGTGAGGTGTTTAAAAACTGCAGCACCGGCCATGTCAGAGTCACTGCAGTGCTAAGAACGACCCACCACTCAACTAATACCTGCTCTGTGGTGGTCCTGTGGGGTCATGACCATTGAAGAACAGGGTGAAAGGAGGCTAACAAAGTGTGTAGAGAAACAGATGGACTACAGTCTGGAATTATAGAACTGCTACATGCTCCTATATGGTCAGTGGAGTCTGTTACTGTGAACATTATGAATATGTAGAAGTATCAGGTTTTAGAAACAGTTAGAAGAACAATGGGGCAGTTAAGGGTCAGCCAGTGAAGTGATGTGATGTGTGAAGGTGAGTGAGGGTGTATGCGTGCATGCATTAACCTGATGATGTTAAATATAAAAATTAATATTTGCATATTTTGCTGGTTTTCTCCCAGTCTTCTCTCTCAAGTCAAGTGTGTATATACATGTGTGTGTATCAAGAAAACCATGACATTTTAGTGCCCTTGTAGCACATTGCTGCCTTGAGGCAACATACCATTTTCCTGTTGTGTTGGGGGACAACTTTCATGATTGATACATCAACAGGGACCCCCATAAAATTCATGTTATAGAGGGCTATCACCACCTCATGTTAGCGTACCTTACACCAGGGGTGGATAACGGAGGCCTGAGTCCAGCTGTCGTTTCTTGCAGATTTTTCTGCTTTAAAGGCCAGAGCACACTGACCACACTTTTGGGTGGGTGTGCCATGGGTGTTTGTGTTTGTTTGCATGTGTCCACAAATGTTCGATCGAAAACGATGAGCTGAATTCGGGCAGTTGACCACATGTAGTGGTACACCCACCAAAACTCTGCTCACGCTTTTCTGGTTAATATAGCAAACAGATGCCAGATTCCACTGTTTAGTTCACTTTTGCTAAGCTAAGACATTGGTAATGGCATTGTTTTTGGATGGAGAGGATTTACTTAATTCCAAAAACCTTAAAGTAGACTTAAAATATTATGGGTGTTTTGCCATTATCTATGAGGTAAAGCTAACTTTTTTAAAAGCTGGTGGTGCTGCTCCGATGCAAACCATGAGAAGAAGTTAAAACCAGGTTTGTCTTTATTTATTTATTTATTTATCGGACACTAAATATTGTGTGCAACAGTGACTAAAAACCCAATATTTTTCCAATGTGAGGGGAAAAACACAGAGATCTAGAGAATCCTGATGGGTATAGAATGATCAGATGATCGCTGAGTTCAGTAAAAAAAAAAAATAGTATGCAATTCAGCTTGTTATTTTCTCCAAGAACGACAGAAAAAACACAGACAGGGTTAATCCAGAAGGGGTAGCGCCTGTAAAGCAGAGAATTACCCCAGGACCACCCCATGTAAATATAATCCCGTCTGAACAGGGCTTAAAACATACAGGTCTTAATCAATCCCCATTTTTTTATAATGAAGATCTGCTGGTGTGCCACAGCCAGGCCTTAACAGGCCTCTTACCCTTGACAAAAACAGGCGAGTTGAATCAGGTATTGAATCTGGCTTGAGCAGGAAAAGCAAAAAACAAACAAACAAACAAAAAAAACAACAGCTGTGCAGGAGTCCCTCCAGTCTGGGAATTGCCCACCCTTGCTTTCCAATGACAGCATGGATTGCTAGTTAGCTAACTGCAGTTGGGGTGTCAAGTTCAAAAGAGCATGTGGAGTGGAAATCAGCAGAGGAAAACAAAAAGAAATTGGGGGCGATTGTGAGGCCATGATTCAGACAGCCTCTTTAACAGATCTATATTCACATATGGATGCGACTCAACCCTCGTCTGGGGAAAAAAAAGAAGCCACATCTGGCAAAAAGAAGATCTGATTTGTCGCACTTCAACCCGCACTGCGCTCATGGCCTAACTGACTTGATGGAGCTCCGTTTAATGTGGTTTGAGTGAAGCAGTGGAGCAGTGAAGCAGGTTATTGATCATGACCTGGTCATTCACAGTCCTCATCTGCTCCATTGTCTAATGATGATACAGCACACTCGGTTAGTGCGGCGTGCTCTCTGGGTGATATATGTATTGCAGATTGATCTCGTAATTTGGAATCAGTGGGTTTCAAAACGACTCTCATGATGTAATGATGACTCTCGTAAGTGATGGCGTGATGTGGTTTTCGCTCCTTTGTCCGTGTGACGTCCTGATCCGTCCGCTCCTTCGGGGGAGAATGGACTTTTTAGAGGCCATCCATTCACTGCTTCATCTTTCATTATGGGGTAATAGAGTTTTCTGTTCTCCCCTCATCCCTCTCTCTTTCTGTCCGTCCCCTCCTCTCCTCCACTCCCCTTTGCTCAGCAGGAGCCCATTTGTCAAGGTCTGGTGCGGACATGGAACTTAATGCTGCCTGTGTGTGTGTGTGTGTGTGTGTGTGTGTGTGTGTGTGTGTTTTTTGAGACGAGGTATCTGGGCACAGGTGTTGAGAAGGAAAAGAGCAGATGGGGACTGTGCCTCTCCTCTTCCCTCCTTCTATCTCTCCATCTCTTTCTGCAGCCAACTCGCACACAACGACAGAAGAAGGGACAGAGATGACTGATCTTGGAGGCAAAGTTGGACATCTCTCTTCCTCTCTCTCTCTCTCTCTCTCTCTCTCTCTCTCTCTCTCTCTCTTTCTCTCTTTCTCTCTCTCTGTCTATACATCTGTCTTTCTCAATCAAGACTCCAAGAAGCTTTATTGACAGTATTGTCAAGAACAATAAAGTGCAGGACAGCAGTAATAAAAAACAAACAAACAGATAAACTGATATGTCCAAAAGTTTGTGGACACTTTTAATAAATGCATTTAAAAGTTACTTTAGGTTGCACCCATTGCTCACACAGATGAGCAAATGCACACACACAGCTTGTTTAGTCCCTATATAGAAGTACTGCCAATAGAATAGGACTCTCAGGAACAGATGAACATGAATCTTCTGGCACCATGTCTAATGCCAGGTATGGGCTAGAGGGGGATTAAGCCCCCCAGCATTGAACTGTGGTGCAGTGTTCTCTGAAATGATACTTCTGGGATGAGGTGGGGTGGTGATCATCCAACATTCGGAATTCACAATCGCTCTTGTTGGTGAATGCAATCAAAATCTAGTGGAAAGCCTTCGTACCAGGCCAGTAGAGACAGTTACTTCGCCAAAGCAGGATTAATTCTTTTAATACGTTTGATTTCAGAAGAAACAATGAATAGGCAGTGTCCCAATACTTTTGTCCATATAGTGTATATACAGTGTTGTGTGGTAAGGTATGGTTTAACAGAGTGGAGTTTGTTCAGCTTTGTTGGTGGCATTCTGCCACATATTTTGCTGTGACAGGAGCTGTTTGTCCTTCGCCAAGGAGAAGATGTAATTTCTCAGATCGCGTTTTGTTTTTTTTCATATTGAAATGAGATTTTTCGATTCTTTTGTGCAATTTCTCCTCTTGATTTGAATTTCTCACCTTGATGGAGAAACAGCAGCTCTGTCTCGACCTCATCTGATCACACAGTGACCACACAGTGACCACACAGTGACCACCCAGTCGCTTCCCAGGCCTTCCTTTTTTTTCTTTGGCTTTTATTTTCTCTGCAGTCCTCTCTCTCTCCCTCTCTCTCTTTCTCTCTCTTTCTTGCTCTCTCTCTCTCTCTCTCTCTCTCTCTCTCTCTCTCTCATTCTCTCTCTCTCTCATTCTCTCTCTCTCTCCCTCATTTGCTCTCTCTCTTTTCTTTCTGTTCCATTCTTCTATTCTTCACTCTTACTCACTCACTGTCTCACTTCACCCCCTACCCACTCATTCTGTCTCACCCTGTCTTTCTCTCTCTCTCTCTCTCTCTCTCTCTCTCTCTCTCTCTCTCTGTCTCTCTCTGTTCAGTTTAGTTGAATTCAGGGTGCCTTATTGGCATGTCAAATACACCTCTCTCTCTCTCACCCCTATGTCTCTTGTTACTTCTCTTTCACTGCTGCCCTTTCCTCATTCACTCTCTTCTCTCACTTCTCTCTCTCTTTCTCACCCCTCTATCGCCCCTTATTTTTGTCTCACACCTCTCTTTATCTTTCTCTTTGCATTCGTCTCTCAAATTCCTCTGTCTTCTATATATTTCTGTCTCCCTCCTCTATCTCTCTTTTTTATTTCTCACTGTCTCTTACTCTCTCGGTCTCTCTGTCTCACTATCTTGTCTGCCTCTCCTTCTTTCTCTTTCTTGTTTTGGTAGCACTTTATTAGTTGGTAATGAAATAATGGTAATTCTTCTATTCAGGAACAGCTCACTGGGAGATTCAGTTAGTGTTGAAGACATGACTGTCAAGCATCATCAAATCTAAGCAAGTGCTTGCTAGCTGTAAAAGAAGTAGTTCCTAACAATGCAGTAACTGTGGTACAATGACTGACTGATTGCCTAGTATTAAGCTACTCAGTTTTTGCCACAATATTAATTGAGTAATTGTTTTATGAGAACTGGAAAGTCGACCCACTCATCATCTTTCGTGGTTCTTTCACCCTGGTCAGGGTCACGGGTGTGGAGCTGATTCCTAAATCATTATTGATATCCTTTTTATTTATTATCACAATAAAATGTGGCCTAGCAAACATGCCAATCAATCTGAAATAGTATTAATTTTTATTAGTGTAAAAATAAAATCTGTTTGGTCTGTTTTGCGTGACGGGGTGGTTGGGTTGAGCTTGACAGACCCTGTCTAACATAAAAAAGCAACAAATAAACAATGTAAAGGAACATCAGAACTTGCCTTGTTTGTTCATTGCTGCACCAAAGGCTCGCTTGAGATCGCTTGCCATTTGTGATGTCATTTAAAGCAACAGTACATTATTTATAGACTTATAAACAAGAACAAATTACTGTGATGGGGTGGTAAGTCAAACTAAGGATTGCACACAAATCATATATATATATATATATATATTTTACAAACAATTGTAAACAGATACACTCCTGAAATAATACAGGTTAATTAAAAATATTGTGCTTTAAGAAATGAAGTATTACCATTACCATGTTAACCAGAATTATTAGCGTTAAGATCTTTAAACACATTTTGGTTAATTGTTTGTGCTTCAAGCATCAAGCAAATGGCACTTGTTTCATACAGTGACTCAGCAAACTCCTCACAAAGAGAGAGGAAACTGGAGCGAGAATTGAACCCATAACCCCATGTCCCTGGAGATGTGTAGCACCACCATTTGGCCTTTTTATTTCTGACTTGTTACCACAATATTTACTATTTAGTAACAACATGGGGACTTGGGCATTTGATTGATAAATACCTACAACTTTACCATTGTATTACCACACAGGATAGTGTAGTGGGTAACAACATTGCCCTCCCTGTGGCAGAGTGGGATTTGATTTCTCTGTCCAGGCAAGCACACCAAGCTACATCAATAAGAGTCCCTGGGCAAGACTCATAATGCTACATTCTCTTACCTGTCCACCATGATTCACATGAAAGCGGCTCTGGATTAGAGCATCTGCCAAATGGCATAGATGTAAATATAAACGCACCACATAATTCTGTCTAGATGTCTCTCTTTCTATCTCTCTCTTTCTGTGTGTGTGTGTGTGTGTGTGTGTGTGTGTGCAAAGCAATGGTCACATTGACCAGGTCCAGCAGGTCTCTCTCGCTCCATTTCTCTGGAGCAAGTTCCGATGTGTTTCCAGGTCAGAGGATGAACCGTATTAAACATGACCGTACACCAGCCTTGGCCGCACCACCGTTTCTATGGTAACTCCCTCTCCCCCCTGTGGTGTTTTCTTCAGAAATTAGATCCCTCAAGTAAGATATCAATTTATTAACTTCTTTGTTAACCCCACTGTGGGCTTGGTCCTGTATGGGCAAGGCTCTTGATGAGACAGGGTTGATAAAGGGTTTTTTGGGAGCTGAAGTGCATGTTAATCGCCTGACTCGGTTTATGCATCTTAGCAAAGTAGATCCACACAAAGAGATAAGAAGCAGATTGATGAATAACAAACAAATTAAAAACGCTATCACATCTGCTGCTGATTCAGTCAGGCTGCGAGGAGGAGGAGAAGGAGGAAAGGCCACACCCGTGGCAACCTGAGCAGCCAACAAACAAACAAACAAACAAACAAACAAACAATCAATCAATCAATCAGTTCTTAAAGTGCACTGATTACCTTTGAAGGGTCAGAGAATCCAGTCATTTGCCAGATGCATCTAAAACAATGTTTAAATTTTTTTTTTTTTTTCGTTTCTTTCGCGCTCCTGTTCCTGAAGGAGGATTCATCT
Organism: Salminus brasiliensis; assembly: GCF_030463535.1. Classification (NCBI taxonomy): domain Eukaryota; kingdom Metazoa; phylum Chordata; class Actinopteri; order Characiformes; family Bryconidae; genus Salminus; species Salminus brasiliensis. The sequence continues at coordinate 31,903,042 of NC_132884.1, forward strand.
AGCGTTAATAATGCACAAAGCTATTTGGAGCATACACACACACACACCAACACACTCGCATACACTCCCTATCTCTCTACATAACCCTCAAGCACTCCTCTGAACTCTCTCTCTCTCTCTCTTTCTTTCTCTCTCTCTTTCACACACACACACACACACTCACGCTCCCTCACACACAGAGCGTCTAATAGTATTTAATCAATTTTGCACAGAGGGAAACTTTGAGATTGCATTTTGCGTTTCTGTCAAATTGGTTGCAAATTGTGTAAATAATGTATCTGAGGCATTCAGAGATCACATTTCTTTCGCGTGCTCTCGCACATTCTCTTTCTCCCTCTCCACTCTCTCGCTCTCTCTCTTTCTCGCACACGACACATTAAAAAGGTGTCAGATTAAAGCTCGATATGAACCTCAGTGGGGGGTCTCTGGCCTAAAACTATCCTCTCATCTCCATTTCCGCCATCTTGTTTATCGCAGCTTATCAAGCTCTATTAATGATCCCAGGCCAATGTGGGGTTCAGTCAAAAGGAATGGCAAAACGGAAATTTCCATAAATCTTTCACATCTTCCCCGGGTTCAATTTCTCCAACTTAAAAGCGATGAGGGAGACTTTTCAGACACACAGAATAATATTAAGGTAAAAAATGTGCCGCAATCAATAATAGAACTTGGAGAGAGAGTGACGGTAGGGCTTTAGCTGAAGTCAGAATCTGTTCAATGACCTACTTTCAGAAGCAGTTCGGAGAAAACTACACAAACTACACATAAATCATTTATGGCCTGACATGACAAGCGAATTAAAGCTTTAGAAAGTATTTTGTATCATTCACCAAAACCTATCAGTGCTATCCTTCAATGACAGCGTCATTGGGAACGCTCCTGCAGTATTTACGGATGCAGAATTCGGGAAGTCGAAGCCAACCTTATTCTATAGCCTCTGCTGGATTTATAATTCATTCTTAAATGTGTCCGGTGTCACTAAGCTAGTGGTGAGAAGCGGATAACTGTAACGCACAAGTAACTGCTGAATTTTAAAGTGATAGTTCAGCAGAAAAATCTCATTTACACCCAAATATTTTCTGCACCACAAAGGCGGTTAATTAGCCATGTCTGAAGGATTCTTCTTTAGCTGGAAGATACATTTAGCTGGCAAGTAATGGAAGGTCATATCTCACCAATTAGCGTCATGCAGACCTCCTGCTTCAAATAAGATTTCAAGTATCCCAAAAGTACTTGTTTACAGTGGCTTGCAAAGGTTTGTGCACCCCTGATTAAAGAGTCTGTAATTGTGAATAACTAAGCCAGTAAAAGATTGCCCGATTTCCAAAAGGCTTCAACTTCTCTCAATTTATTTAATGTTTTAAACATGACCATTCTTTATTTTCCATCTTTTACAGTTTCAAATTACCCAAAAAGGAACGGTTTGGGCACCCTGCCCAAAACTGATACTTTTTGCAGCCAGCCAAGAGTCTTTTAATTCTTGTTTGGGGATCATGCACTGCTATTTTGAGGTCCCTCCAGAGATTTTTAATGATGTTTAGGTCTGTAGACTGGGAGCTTTGAACTTTCAGCTTGACTTTGAGGTAGTCTATTATGGATTTTCAGGTGTGTTTAGGAACCTTATCCTGCTGCAAAATCCATCCTTTTTTTCACCAGCAGCTTATTTACAGACTGTTATGTTTCCATTCTTTCTTCCACCAGTGAAATGTTACGCATGCCACTGGCTGCAAGACAATCCTAAGCATGATAGGTCCATCCCCATGCTTAACAGTTGGAAAGGTGTTCTTTTCATTAAATTCTGCAGCCATGACATCCGGCCTTGCATTAAAAAGGTTGTATTGTATTGTAATTTTATCAGCCCACAGGACACAAGCAAGGTTTACTATTAATGACTATTCCATGAAGATCTTGAAGACCATGATATTTTTTATTTGCCTTTCTATCAATCACATGAGCAGTTATGTCAGAAAGTGTTTCTTCATCTTTCAGACCTCAGCTCAACCTTCACGGTTCCTGTCACAGTAACTGCCATCTCTTAATTATATTACAAACTGAGGAAGCGTCTATCTGAAAACGTCTTATAGTCTTGCTTTCTGGGCATCGATCATTGCTCATGGCCAAAGTTGCAGCCAAGATTTTGGGCCTCATGAAAAGATATTACACTGGGCCTCACAACTCTAAGAATTCTGCCAAAATAATTAATTAATAATTTTTTTAGTGCCCCTGTCAGTCACAAGCCCTTGGAATCGTCCTAAACCCACCCCCTCCAACCCCCAAACCTCACGGCACCTCTGCCCATATCTGCTAATTGTTGGGACAAGGTTTAAGGAATCTAAGTATATATAAAGTTTAAAATTGGTGTCACATGGCCATGCTAACAATGACTGAACAGGCCAAAGCTCTAACAAGCCAATTAAGGTCTGAGATTTTGGTAAAAGTTTTTTGAGAGCTCACAGCCTTTCCTTTTTTCATTCCAAAATCTTCATAAAAAATAATACACTCATCTTTTACTTACATTTACGGCATGTAGCTAATGCTGTTATCCAGACTGACTTACAAGGTTACTTGTAATACAGAGGAGGGCCAATGCAGTGTTAGGAGTTTTGCTCTTATTGGTGTAGTGCAGCATAGTTATCTGTTGTGCCACACCAACCACTTAATACACTATTCACAGAGACAGATATTTTGACCAGGGCTGCCCAAACCTTTGTATGGCAATGTGACCTATACAGCTGGAAAAAAAGATCTTTAGCTACTTTAGGCCTTTAACTTTTTAGCGTAAACAACAAGTACACATTCAACACCCCTGTCCTGGCTAATCATATTCGTTTGGAATCTGGGGGAAATGTGTATGTTTGATTTTTCTCCAAACTATTGCTTCAACAAAAGGCCTGTGGAGAAAAAAGAAGGATCCTTAGTGAGGCCTGGACAATTGCTTAGACATCAGAGAGCGAGAGAGCGAGGGTGATCAAATTACTGAATCTAAAGTGACCTCCTCTGACCCAGCCCGTTATCCGTTCCACATAATCTGTCCAACACCTCCATACTCCTTTTAAGTACATCTCAGGACACAGTGTCCAATAGGAGCTTCAGCTGAGATGACCATAGTGTATATAATGATCTATAGCTCCATCACATGCTCTATTATCCTGCCTCCCACATCTCTGACCCTTCCAGTGTGGTGAGAATGGGCCACTCGGAGGTGCCCACGTCCATTTGATGAGAGGAGACTGAAAGTGTTTCTCTGCAGAGAGGATCATTCGTCAGTGTTACAGGTAAACAGGGTTCATCACAATCCGTAAATATCATCATGGCCACATGTGGTAGTCTCACGATTGTGCCTGTAGTCAATCAGTGCACCCGGCCTTATTTTTATTTGCTATACACAATTTGGGATTCTCTGCATGGTTGGTAGTGTTTCACTGCTCGGGGCTTACAGTGAAAAGATCATGTTAAAGGATGAACATGCAACACTTTAAATACCAATTATTGGAAAAACAGATTTCCACACTTAGAAAAATTAATTGAAGTCTGTTTAACTGATGAAAAAGAAGTTGGATGAATTACTACTGTTGCATGAACCAACGCAATTATAAAAATGTTATAATACGACCTGGTATCTTGGCTGAAATGCAAACACGCTACTAAAAGAATGCACTCATTTGTATGGTTTCCTTGCCATGCACCCCCAAGTTTTTATCGTCAACAAAATGTTTTTGCGACTTGTCGCTATGGCATGGTTTTTCTTCCTTATACCAGTTAATAAGTGCCTATCCTTTGGATCGTTGGACAACTAGCTTTAGCTACAAATATCTCGCCACTCTGTGCAGTACATATATCCCTTCCTTACAACACCCGATCAAGTGGTTGTACGTGTTCGGGACACACAGTGATGCAAATACATCGATTTGTCACTGTGACAACATGCTGACGTTAACTCCGGTAGCTGTAGCTAGTGAACCGCCCACAACTCTGAACATTGTAATTCCAGGGAGGGCAGAAGGTTCTTTAGTGAGGCCAGGACAATGGATTGGTTATCAGAGGTTGATCAAATTACATCATCTAAACTGACCCTTTATGACCCAGCTAGTCCACAGCTGTCCAACACACTGTCTAATTGGTGCTTTAACACAAATGACCATGGTTTTATAATGATCTACAGCTCCGTCACAATCATCATCATCATCATCATCTTGCATCACCCTCATGGTCTTTTATCCGAAGGATTCATGAGTGGCAGGATTGTTCTAAACCATTAATACCACTGTCAGGTGACGTGAAAAACTTTCTTTATTATCTTCATCTAGAGGGGCATCTGCCATTGGGTGGATATATTAGGCACCAAGTGAACAGTCAGCTAGTGAAGGTGATGCAGGAAAATGGGCAGGCATAAGAATCTGAGACACTTCGACAAGGACCAAACTGTGAAGGCTACATGACTGGGTCAGAACATCTCCAGAACATCAGGCAGGTTTGTTCACAACTCTGAACATTTCTCCATGCAGTTTTCCAAGCTGCTTTTGTGGTTGTGGCGGTGCGTATCAAGTTAAGAGTAGCTAAGCATACGTCTTTTAGTAGCGTGGTTATCAGGAGGATACCAGGTTGGGTTTAGCAGCCCAGGAAACAGGAAACTCACAAACCAATCAAATGAGATGTGCTGGTAGTCAGCCAATCAGGTATGTGTATTGTGATAAGTGCAGAAACCGAGTTTTAATCAAGAGTGGACAGTCTCATACCTGTTTACTTTTCCCACTGGCAGTTCTAAAAGTTAATAAAAGCAATAATGTCAGAGAGACGGGTTACTGACACTGACGTTTTAAGATGCCCATTTTTTATTTTAAAATTTTACTTGAAAAGAGAAAATAACATTTGTTTAGAGAATTATTTTTGAGTGGTCCAGTTCAATGCAGAAACAGACAGTACTGTGATTGTACTTGTAATCTGATTTGATGTTCAGATGCTGACTACATAAATGTTAATATATGAACTAGGCTACTTCAGTACACAGGATATGAATCATAATGCATCATAATGAAGCATAATGCAAGTTAGACATTATAATGTTCTGGATCTTGAAGCTTGACGAAACCTCCTCTGATGATCCATCTTGAAGGTGAAAAGACTTCCCAGCTGGCCTCCAACATCAATAGTCATTATTATCTGGTTAAATGTAGGTTGTGACTTTGAGTGGTCACAATTCAATGTTAGGACAACATCTAATGCCAATGTAAATTTAATGTAGAATAGTGACAACAGCTGACCTTGATATTTTGTTGGTTTTAAGTTGTGACGTTGAGTAATCAAAATCCAACATGCCAATGTCATATTGACAAAAAAGAACATTTCATTTTGAAAATCCAACGTCTGGCAAACTTCAGAACATTAATGTTCACACAACATGAAATAATCGCGTTGTCAGACGTCAATGTTTGACGAGTATGTGACTTTAACACCCACCAAAATTCAGTGTCTGTACAACGTTGGGTTTTGGCGTCAACACAATTTTTCATTTTCAAGTTGACATCAAATTGACATCTTGTGCCTGCTTGGATTTATTTGGTTTTCAGAGCATTTTTGAAAGCAGGCTCCTTTTTTTCACCAGCTGGTAAATGCTGAAGGACGTCAGATAGACAATATTACTGCTAGGGAGCGGCATATCTTATTGCAACCATATTAATAATGATTACAATGAGGAGAACAGATTACTTGCATGACAGAAATGTATTTATTAGCGGTATTGGTTGAGCGCCGTACGGATTCCCAGTGGTTGTATGATATATTTGCATAATGCATGCTGGCTGAATGCTGTGGTGAGAGAACATTGGTTAACAATAACATGATATAAAATTGTGCGTTCTGTCAAACCCATTAATTAGACTGTGGGATACAATGCTGCACTACAGAATGCTGCTGAACATGATGTTAAATCCTATATTTAAGGTCAAGATACCCCTTTAAGTTTGCATTACACACTTTTATGCATATCTAAGAGCTAAGAGGCTTGTAAGAGTAGATGTAACACAAGACTCGTTTGTCAGCGTTTTATTATAACCTTGTAATTCCAGGGAGGGCAGAAGGCTCTTTAGTGAGGCCATGACAATGGATTGGTTATCAGAGGTTGATCAAATTACATCATCTAAACTGACCCTTTATGACCCAGCTAGTCCACAGCTGTCCAACACACTGTCTAATTGGTGCTTTAACACAAATGACCATGGTTCTATAATGATCTACAGCTCCGTCATAATCATCATCATCATCATCATCATCATCATGCATCACCCTCATGGCCTTTTATCCAAAGGATTCATTAGTGGCAGGATTGTTCTAAACCATTAATATACACACAATCAGCCATAACATTAATACCACTGTCAGGTGACGTGACAAACTTTCTTTATTATCTTCATCTAGAGGGGCATCTGCCATTAGACACCAAGTGAACAGTCAGCTTGTGAAGGTGATACAGGAAAATGGGCAGGCATAAGAATCTGAGACACTTCCACAAGGACCAAACTGTGAAGGCTACATGACTGGGTCAGAACATCTCCAGAACATCAGGCAGGTTTGTGTGGTATTCCTGGTATGCTGTGGTCAGTATCTACCAAAAGTGGTCCAAGAAAGGACAACCGGCAACAGGATAATGGGCACCTAATTGGGGCATCAGGATAATGGGCACCTAATTGATGTGCACCACCTCACAACTTACAGGAGTTAAAGGATCTGCTGTCTTGGTGCCAGATACCACAGGGCACCTTCAGAGGTCTTTTGGAGTCCATGCCTCGAATGATCTATTGTGATGGCACAAAGGGGACCTACTCCGCTTTAGACAATTTTAGGTGGTGCTAATGTTATGTAACAGTCTAATATTTACCTCTGGTTAAATATCAGACTATTTAAGGTGCTGATTAAGGTGCTTCAAAAGGTTCTTTGAGCAATGCCACAGAAAAAAATAATGTTTAAAAAAGACAAACCTTAAACTGGTAGAGAACCTGTACATCAAATGGGTCTTCACACTCACAGATCTCCTTCACACATATATTTTTGGGGATGCAATGGCATCGCTCAAAGAACCTTTTGTAGGAAGTATGTGTGGTGGTTTACTCACTTTCCTCTATTGGAAACCACTGTAACTGAGGTTTTTGAGGTCAGTCATTTGGTTTTTGGTAACACACACCATGTCTCTGCCCCCCTTAACCACTTGTACTACATGTCTGTGGTGTCTGCTCCTTAAATTTCAGGCACTTCTAAGCTGCTTCAGTGAGATCAAACACAGACACCTGAACAAATTAGAGAAGCTTACTAGCATTTGTATAACTCCTTTTAGCCTCCAGCCCTTCCACTGTTGGCAAAACCCACATTTTCTCAGCCAGCGTCTGGCCTACTGTGCGCCGCTGCAAACCAGCTAGGCTGCAAAGCGCGATAAGGCCGTTACTGGCAACCTGGGCAAACCTGACAGTACAAAAAAAAAAAAAAAAATACATGTAGGTAGATGCGTGGTCAGTAGGAAGGAAAATAAATGGAACACTGCCTATTCACAGCAAAAGTGGTCATTTAGAATTATGAAAGGAAAGAGTTGGCATTTGGCACAAAGTCATATTTAATAGATGAACCTGAATACTCCAGTGAAGAGCGGCAGTACACAGAGGCAGAGAGGGCGGGAAGAGGTGGTGACTTTAGCTGAGCAGGTAGAAGCAAACAAACCACCACTACCTGAGCTGTGCATGCACACACATCCACACTGAGAGAGAGAGAGAGAAAGAAAAGAGCTGCAGGCGTCCGGAGGCACCGCTACATAAAATGGCTCTCAGTGGAAACTGAGTGGTGGTGTGCCATGATTGCACAGGTTGATTCATTTCACGACTGGTGGGATTATTTTGTATGTTTAAAGAATTGTACGATGTTAAAACGTGTTACAAACTACAACAAATTGGCCAGGAGTGTCCGAGTCCCTCCCCCCCTCCCCCCCATTAAATGCACTCACTTCTGCACGCTTCTCTTTTTCCATTAACAGCTTGTGTATGATGTTGACTTTCAACGCAATTCTATGCCTTTGGCTTTTGCTTTCATTTTTACAGATTTGGCATGCAATTCACATTTCCACATCATTTACACATTTTCCTCTGGAGACCTTACAGAATACAGCTGTTCTGCAAAGGGCATGTAATGGCTAGAAGGCTGAAGAAAACGACTGAGCATTTCTTAGTGGACAAAAAAAAAAAAAAAAAAAAGCAATCAATTCTGCATCAGCAGACACACATTTTCCCACACAGAGACAGCAAAAGATAAATGACTATAGATTGTAAAGCACCAGTTGACCAAACGTTTATGGCATTAAAAGGTTGTGGCATTGGAATTTAGTCAGCCTTATATGAACTCATTAGGCCCAAAGGCCCGAACTCTTAATGTAGTTTAACCTTAATATCTTTAGTCCGTTTAATCCCAGTTTAAGGTCAATGTGAACGGAAGAGCATGATGCAGTAACAGTATACAAGTCAATGAATTATGTAATTATGCAGTGGGAATTTCCCCACTGTGGGACTAATAAAGGATTATCTTATCTTATCTTATCTTATTATTCATTATTCACAATGTTGAAAAAAATACCAGATTGAGATTATGTCATACAGTGAAAAATGGAGAACATGGAGATATTGGGCAGTGGTGGTTCAGCAGTTGTTCAGCAGTTGATAGTCCAGTGCTGGACTATCGTTAACAGGGTTGGACCCTTGAGCAAGGCCCTTTACCCTCTCTGCTCCCCGGGCGCTGGAGTTGGCTGCCCACCGCTCTGGGTGTGTGTGTACTCACTGCCCCTAGTTCACTAGTGTGTGTGTGTGTGTGTGTGTTCACTACCACAGATGGGTTAAATGCGGGGGACACATTTCGCTGTACAGTGTTACCTTGCAAAGGTAAAAATGAGGTGGCCATTGTTTTTTTTTTTTTTTTTTTCAGCTTTTTATGTGCTCATCTCATTTGAACTTGCAATTCGGAAGAAAACCAAACTTGATTTAGGGTGTACTCTTAAAACTATTACATCTTAAATAAGACTGTCCCTCATAACTAATACTGCTTTCCATTTAAGCTCAAATTTCAACTGGAATGCCCCACATGTTGGATTTCTTATTTGGAAAGTCGAGAGAGACTCACCAACCCAAAATTTTAAATAAAAAATGGCCGCACATCAACAGTAATAAACAGAAGTGTTACACAGTTTATGAACACTTCTATCCATTTCCCTTCATCTTATTAAATCAGTCATACACTCAGGACTGCCCAACTTTTATCTGTTTCCATGATGTTTGGATGCACAAAAAACACCAGAATGCGTTATCAACTGGTATCACTAACAGCTCTAACCTGGTTAGATTCACCATCATTCAACTCTCTAAAGTCTTTAGCAAACTGTTTTTTGGAAATGTTTTGAAATAGTGTACAATGTGTGGCTCAGCGGTCTAATGTGCTGCCACTATGGCCCGGGAGTCGTGAGTTTGAACCCTAAGCCATGCCACATTCCAATTAGTGTCCGGAGTCCGAGGGGACACAATTGGTTGTGCTCTCTCTGGGTGGGTAGATGACACTCTCTCCCCACCCCATCACTCTTAATGTGTTAATAATGTGTCAGACACAAGAACAGTTTTTAGCCTCAGGTCATCACATTCATCAACAGCTGATCACCATGATCAGCTATAGGCCTTAAATACTACTGATAAACTATTATCACTCTTATCCTACAGTTACTGCACCATTACTCATTTCACACATGCACACAATATTTAATCTGTATATTGTTGCATGCTGCTATCCTGTGAATAACACTGTCCGCGTATAGTCTATGTATACTGTATCTGTACTGTTTTGTTCCCTGTATATTGAGTATTGTCTGTAAATTATATGTAGAGTAGCTGTATATTGTTAATACTAGAGAGACACTAACAGCCGGAGAATTCCCTGTGTGTGTGTGTGTGTGTGTGTGTGTGTGTGTGTGTGTGTGTGTGTGTGTGTGAACATACTTGGCAAATAAATCTGATTCTGATTCTGAAGTTACCTTCCTAGTGTTATAGTTGCTATGAGAATAACTTAACACATTCCCCATAGCACACATTGATAGTGCTAGTGTACAGAAATGTACTTCTTACTTACTTCTTACCATATTAATACCATATTAAAACTCGTAAACCGTCTCAAAACAATCAAAGTCAGTTGACAGATGTAGGCCAAGGTTTGGGTAGGGTAGTGGATAACAACACTGCCCACCCTGTGGCAGATAAGTGGTCGATCCTCCAGGAGGGCAAGGTACTCCAATAAGAGTCCTTTACGACTCGACATTGGCCTGTGTAACATCTGCGTAACATGATTCATTCAGGTTCTGTTCTGAGATGAGCTGGCACACTCTCTAGTGGCTTGGCCTGCTTCTCATATGTGGAAATGTCTGTGTATAGCACACATGCAACACGACTTTCCCATAAAAAAAATATTTCCCATAAATCAGTGTCCCTATGTGTTTCACCACCTGCAGTTTGGTCACATGACATTTGTAGGCTAGTAAGAAAGTGTAAAAGAACTGTGAATGTGACGGAGTTATTGATGTTAACTGACCTGATTTTAGAGGAAAACTGCATCAGACAAGATTTCCTGTTTCCCTTCAATTTCTCCAAAATTGGAAAAAAGAAATAAATAAAAAATGCAATGAGTAAACAATCAATTCTGGGACCTGGAAATAAATTTCCACATCAGGAAAATAAAATGGAACATAAAACCCCAGATGTTCTGGGCTTAATGGCCACAGTTTCAAGTGTTCCTTGTTGTGTTGCGATTTTCTCGCCTTTGCATCTGTAATGACTGCAGCTGTGATAAGGTAGCGGTAGAGAGCACCTGTGTGGTGACTGCAATCAGAAATAATAAATACCCCTCGCCTAAGAGTCTACATGCCTGGTTCAGGGAGACAGAAGAGGCGTGAAGGTGATTCTGGCTCTGCCATTATATGATGATCTTTGTGCTGCAGTGTTTTTGGAAACTCAAACCCTGCTTAAGCTGCTGTCAGGATGCTCTTCAATCATCTTGGCTAGCGTAAACAAAGTATGCAGAGGATTCTTTTTCCTCCTGATTTATTAAGCATATTTTTTTCAGTAAGCACAAGGCACGAAGCAAAAGAAATACGCTTAAATGTTTGCTATTTTAGACATTAAAGGATCTGACGTACGTCTGACGGTGCTTCTACAGGTTCTCAACATGTTTGGAAAGTCTACTTTATATAAACTGAAGTTATTATTAAAATAGTCCATGAAATAAATGTGTTTGACACTCTTGGATTCATATTATATATATATATGACAAGCTCTGAACTCTCCTACCATCTAGGTTGGAGAGTTGAACTTGCAGCTGGGAGCTTCAAATCCCTATTTATTATTTAATCCCCCTCCAGCAATTCTATTTCTGAAAAGGAGGCCTAATGCACAGTCTGATTAATATTTCTTGAAACTGTTAAAAAGGTTTAATTCTGTGGTTGAAAAATACAGGAAAGAGGAAACCAAAGCTACGACCTCTAATCCAACATTTAGCCTTAAAGTTAAAAAAAGGTACTTGGCATGACAATAGTCTCTAATATCAGATCATTACGTGTGAAAAAAATAGGAAAGCCCCCTTATAATATCTTGAAGTAAGAGGACCTGTTCCCGTGCTTGCCAAAGACAGCAGAAGACTGTTAGGCTAGATGGCTAACATCATATTGCAACATGGTAACTTTGATCAAATCATCATTATAATGGAGAGAATGGATTAATCCAGCGACATCAGAACTAGAAGCGAACGTTATCAAAAGGTGGCTATAGATTCTTTACCTCCAGAGTTAACCTGCTCGTGGGCCCTGAGGCAACAGGTACTTGTGGGCCCTATGGGTCCAGTTCAAATCCATAAAACCAATATAGCGCAACATGACACAGCTTGAGTGCCCCCACTGGTGTGGACTAATGTTACTGAACACCAGACCACATGCAACGCCCAAAAACACACATCGCCACTGGCATTCAGAGTTAATTGGCTGCTGACTTGCTCTGAAGGCACATCTAGTTCACATGTGGTTTGACATTTACTATATGAAGGCAGTCAAGATCTGATCAAACCTATAAGGCAAGTAACCAATTACTGATTCCTGCAAAATATGAACCTATAATCTCCAACAAAGACTCTCACACAGGCTAGTCTTCACCTCCACACTTTATATAGCTTGAATAAATTTAAAAAACCTACCCCACACAAAACACATCAGCATAAATTCTCAAACTTGCAGTGTTATTTATTTATTTATTGGGTTTAGGGGGCCTAAAATGTATTTATTAAGTATTTTGGTAGAATTGTTAGAGTTGTGAGGTCCAGTGTAATATCTTTTCATGGGGCCCATAATCTCTGGCAGTGCCCCTGGGGGCAGATGAACATCTATTGTGGTTAGTATTGTTGTGGCTTGGGGGCTTCTAGTAGTCCTAAATTCTGCTGAGTCCTGAGTTGTAGGACCGTGGCAGTGTGTGTGTATGGGATTAGGAGGGAGTTCAATATCTCTAAAATCATGCAGCTATATTTATCAACATTAATACATACAGATTTACTCTTTTACCAAAATGAACTAATACCCTTAACAGCCTATATGACAAAATCATCTCCTTTCATTTTAGCTAAAGTGTCTCAGAAAAAAAATATTTACTACTTTTACTACTTTTTACATTACAGTTTTTTCACACCAATGTCAGAATATATTAACAAATACAATGATGAACAGACACTATGATGTTTAAAAGAACCAAGGTAAACATAAACTGGCAGACTAGTGCCCCTAGTGGTCTAGCACTGGCAATTGCCATTTTTCTCATCCCTGTGCAGGTATATTCATTTAAAATACATATTTCATTTTATAATAGTAGAATATATCATGATATTTTATTTTATAATATTAAAATGAATATATAATGTTTATTTTTACTTTACTTCAAATGACTGAGTATGTAAAATCTGTACAATGCTTTTTTAATGGTGGTCCAACAAGGAGGTTAAGCATATTTCAGGAAGAGCTGTAGCACCTCATGCGCCCCTTTGGTGCCATCACTCTAAATTCATTAAATCACTGTAAAAAATGTTTTATTGCATCTGACAGCCACCAATCAGCCTCAGAGCTGACCTTGTTAATAAATCCTGCCAGGCAACAGTCACGGATAATCACTGGTGTAGGTGTGTGGGTGGGTGTGTGGGTGGAGGATATAAATACATCTCATTAAAACGCGACCAATTAGAGGCCCCTAAGTACTCATGGCCCTCGGCTTAAGCCCAGGTAAACCTATACATTAATTTGCCCAGATTTACCTCAGTTAGTTTATTTTTCATGCTCAGCTGGTGTTCTTTCATTGAAAGGCGTTCTTCAACTGAATTGCGTCTTTAATAAAAAAAAAAAGTTATTAGCTTGTTGTTAGCTTGGTTATATTTATTAGCGTTTAGCTCATGTTGATCTTGCAGATTAGATTAGATTAGATTCTTGAGAATATTCGCTGACTAAAACCATCATCTGATCCTTAGTCATGACTAACAGCAATGTATGCAATGGGTGCCATACTGTCGTCACATCATTGATCAAACTTGTGGGCGTGACTGTGGGAAAGTTCAGGACCACTTCAGAGCAAGATACAGTGCAACAAGGAAATTCCCACCAGCTGAAACGAGATTTGAACATATTCTACAATATATGTTGATTATCTGCCTAAGAACAGTTGAAAAAAGAAAAAACATTCTAAGTATAGATTGCTTTTTAAAAGAGCACTAATGAAGTCCCTTACAGACTACAGTGATTAAAATCACAGATAATAATAGAGTGAAGTACGCTTTAAAATAATAATGTAAAATTTAGAAAACATCCATAACAGTTGTCTGATCACCACAATTTAACTGCGTCTCTCAGGTGCTTTCCCATATTCTCTCACACATATATGCATATACATGAAAAATAAACAATAGCACGAAACAAATATGATGATCCCGCCATGTTCCTCGCAGTAGTCTGAGGAAAATGACGTTCTATTACGAATTTCTTTCTCTTTTACTTCTCAATAATGTCATCTTTCAAGAATGACTCTGGTTCTAGGGTCAGAAAGTCATAAGACCATTAGTATGGCCATTGCAAGTAAAACACAATTGCATGTTGCATTGCATGATACATGATAAGAGCACTTCAGGATTCCCAATGGTTGGACGATGTATTTGCATAATGCATGCTGGGTATTGTAGTGAAACCATTTTAAAATTGTGTCAAACCAATGACTGTAGTAACCATGGACAGCGTAACGCCCCATAAAAGTGACGCAACCACAGGCCTAGAGCCTCTAGTGCCACATGTAGCTCTGCCCATCCTTATATATTTCAATAACAAAACAGCCTGTTTACCAGCTCATTTTTCTCCTCTTAACTGTAAATTCCACGAGTCAGTCACTAATATTGGCACATTTCCCCCCATAAATCAGTTTTTAACCCCTTAAAAAGCCTATGGTCTGCCGGCAGGCCAAAGGTGTTATTACAAACTTCTGTTCCCGGGGGACCCCGGGTGGTTCACTAAGGCGCTGTCACTGTGATCAGAGGATTGCTGGTTCAAATCCCAGTCATCGAATTCCCCACATCGCTTCGTTGCGGTGCTGGCCATCACTGGCATCTGCAGGCCGGTGCGTTGGAGCTGGGTATGCGGCACTTCGCCCCCTCCGCCCTTCGCTGAGTTGGTCTGAAGGCGGCCTGAGACATGCTTGGTCTGGGAGCAGGGCATTGTGTCAAACCGATGAATGCCCCTGTAACATGCCGCATGCTAACAGTTAGCATCACTTTCCATTCCCCACACATAGCAGCTTACTTCACTGTAGGACTTCTTCAGCTAGTTTTTCTCAGGCTTCAGACTCATATTTACATAACCTTACACTACTTGAGACCAGCACATGTCTAAGTAGGCTGACGGGAGAGAAAAAATAGGTTAGAAAAACACTCCCCTGTAAGGATGAGTCTGCCTCCCTTTTGCGTAGCATTTGCATTATGGATGACTTTGTCTCCCTATAGCTTCATGTCAGGCTGCTTTATTAGCATTCAGGCAGCTAAACTTCAAGTGAGGGAGTAATTAGCCGCTTCAAGGTGCTCATTTACTGGAGCTGATAGCACAGCTGTAGCGCTAGCAATCAGAAAACGAACACGAAAGACATGAGCTGTGGAGACAGAGAGGACGGGGGAAAAAAGGACTTAAAAGGGGGGGACGAGGAAGCAAAATCATATCGCAGAAATGGGGAAAAGAAAATGAGAGAAGTTTGCGCTGCTTAATTGTCATGTTTTCCTGTCCAGGTGTGGTATCTCCCGTTCCCCAAATACACTCACGAGTGTTCAGAACGCACTGCTAGCATTCTTATTTACCTCCTCGAGTGTAGGGATTGCTATTCTGGTGGTGTCTGAACTGTCTAAAAATTCATAAACTCCAAACTCTGTGTAATTTTTTTCCCACCCCTGTTTTGACAGCAGCTCTTGTTTCTCTTTCTGTCCCCGTTATAGAAAGTTCTTGTCTTTTTTTTTTTTTTACCAATCAGACCTTGACGTGCACTTGTCAGTTGTTTTAAAAAGTTGTATTCCCTGCTCTCAGAGGAAGGAGGAGGAGGAGGAGGAGGAGGAGGAAAGAAAAAAAGGATAGAAGATGAGAATGGAAAGATGAAGAGACATGATGGATGGAATGGTGCAGCCTGTTACACAAGAAACGACAAGCAAATCATTTCTAACCAATATCACTATACACAAAATTCAGGTGTGCATCCTGTGTTATGTGGAGCTACATATACTGCTGCAGTGACATTCATATATCCATAATTCTTATAAGGCTTCAGAGTCTAATAGAATTACACATGGGAGCTGGAAACACACCTTAACATGAAAGTCAGGTCTACTATGAGTGAGTTTCTAATATGTTTGGTCAGCAGCAGTTTCACTGTTTTGGTTCTGCACTCTAGCACTTCAGATTAAAAATCACATTTCTTTTTTAGAACCACTGTTCCCAAACTGGGGTCCCAAACAAACCTGCACACCACTAACAACTAATAACACTGAAATCAAATTAATCAATGCCTGTTTTGTCAAAGGTGTGGAACACAGGTCTATTTGCATACGACAGTGTTATGGTCTTGTATAGATCGAGGGAACTCAAGTTTAAAGAAGCTTTATATGAGATTTGGTATTTCTTGCTCTTGTGCTCCCCCTGTAGACCAGGAAGTGGAATTTGCGCTTTGAGCCACCCCTACCGGACACGCTTACATGCGTTTCTGGACTTTTGAGAGATACAGGACTGTCACTGAAAGGGAAAGAAGCATATGGGGACTGATGTGGTAGAGTGATTCGATATCTGGGCTGTGGGTTTGATACCTGGGCTGTGGGTTCAAGACCTATGCAAGGCCCTTCTCTGCTCCCTGGATGCCACAGCAATGGCTGCCCACCACTCCAGGCACTGTCACTGTGTGTGTTTGATCACTAGTGCATATATTTGTGTGTTCACAGCACGGATGGGTAATAGTAGAGGATTTTACACTAATATGATTTCTCATGAATGTTATTCTACATCATTCAGTTGCAACCTAGGGTAGCACCGATATAGCTGCTGTTCTCCCTATTACAGGTTAGTGTAAAATTAATCATTTTGTGGCCACTCTGCTTGTTTTTTTTTGTTTTTGTTAGCTGGCTTATGAAGTAGATAACTGTATAGCTTACTTCTAGGACACTGTGTCAGACACTCGTTTTCACACCCTCCCCCGGGGCGATCCCAGGCCGCCGCCCACAGGCCCATATAAGGACTTCCGCCTGTTGATTTGTGTTTGATTCATGTTCATGCGTTGCACCTGGGACTGGGAGCATTTAAGGAGCTGCCTGACTGCTACTCTCTGCCGTGAAATGATTCTCTACGCGTCAGTTGCGTGGTCATGTTGGCTAGTGTTAGAGATAAATCCCAGTGTAGTTCTAGAGGCAAGCGCATTACGTCACTTCCTGCTCATGCTCCTTGGCGACTCCAGCTCATGAGGCAGTCACTGCATACTCAGGTTGGGCTTGCCTTGTTTTCTAGTCAGGCAGCTGGCTCTCCAGCTACCCCTTTTGCTTTTGGTTCTAGTTTCCCCTGCATCCCAAGCTAGGCTTGCTGTTTCATTTGTCCCCTTTCTTTGTAAAGTTTCTTAGTTAAGTCCGGCTCATACCCTGTCACTCCCTGTTCCTCCCAGTCCTGGGTTTGTTGCATTCGCCACTTGGTTTGTCACCTTCTGTTTACATTCTAGTTTTGATCATTAGTTTGCTGCACCTTGATTTGTACGCCCTTTTGTGTTCAATAAATATCTTGCTTAGTTCCATCTCTGCAAGTGTTCATCCCGTCTTGTCTGGCCATACACGCCATGACACACTGAATGTCCTATATCCTATACCTATGTCCTATCCGTATAACCATGGAACTGGTTTTAACTCATTGTTGTGGAGAAAATAGCTTCCTATTTTCATATAAGGTTTATAAGGTATAGGTAGCAGCTACCTAGCTGCCTAGATATGTTACCCCAGTAATTCTTCAAATTGTTGTAGTAGTTTTCTGTTGCTGGCTGAATGCACATTCCAAAAAAATGGTCCTTTCCAATATAACTACCATTTCTTGTAGTGTTCACCTAACACTTAAGAATGCAAGTAAAAACACACAACATTAAGCGACTCCTTATTTCCAAAACATAGTAAAGAACAGTAGCATTAGGCGACTTCTGCCAGGCATGGGGATCGATTCCTGTGAGCCACTAGATTAGTAACTTTGTTGTCATCTTGGATTTCTTTATCACTGTGAGCATTCCCATGGTTATGATGACATACACTATTTGTCCAAATGTTTGTGGACACAGATGTGCAAATACATACATAGCTTGTCTCGTCCCTGTAAAGAAGTTCTGCCAATATAATAGAACTTTCTGGAGCAGTGTGGTGTGGACTAGAGGGGTATAAAGCCCCAGCATTGAGCTGTGGAGCAGTGGAACTGTGTTCTCTGGAATGATGGATGGTGGATGAGGTGGGGTGATCATCCAACATCCTGATTTTACTAACGCTCTAAATCTCCGAAATGCTCCAAAATCTAGTAGGAAGCCTTCTTCTCTGAACAGTAGAGACAGTTACTCCAACAAAAGCAGATCAACTCTGAAGCAAAGCGAAACATGAAAATTATAGTAATTTGTGAATTCTGTCATACTGGTGTGGCTGAGGGATGCGATGCTGTGCTAAAGACTATTACATAACATGACAAAGAAACAGATTAAATGCTAGTTCTAGGCTGGGATGACCCTTTCATTTCCAAGGGGGTCTGAGAACCACTGTTTTACAAGCATTATTGGTAAATTTGCATGACCAGGTTTGGATGTGAATATTCCAGATTGCAGTGTTGCAGAGTGGAAAAAGAAAAGAATATGATGTACTTAAATAAACTGGTTGTGTTCAGTGTGCTTTCTTAGTATGGGTACCCAGGCATAATGAATGCACAGTTCACTTGGCTAGCTAAATGTTCTCTGGTGTTCTGGCACTAAAGACCTCTCTGGGTGCCCTGGCAGATGTGTTGTCCTGCTACATAATGAAGGTGCCATCCAGTGAGCTTTGAAGCGTTTGTTTTTGCTTAGCTTAGGAGAGTTTTTCCCCCATAGACTTGGGAAACGGGCGAAAAGCTTTTACATGAACGCTGACAGGCTGCACTTTAACCCACAAGGCCAATGTGACATTTCAAACTGAAAGCTGGAGAATACAGTCCAACACAGCCTAATCAAAAGCATCAGCCAACCTGCTACTGAGCTCACTGTGTGTCTCTGAAGAGTGGCTTGTGTTTGAGTTGGAGACAGCAAAACAGTAATGAAGGAAGAAGGTCTGAGGTCAGTCTCTCTCTCTCTCTCTCTCTCTCTCTCTTTATATATATATATATATACACACACACACACACACACACACATTGTTATTATTTTAAGTTACACGTTATTGCTCTGCTTCCAAGGGAAATTAGTCATTTTTCTGCCTAACAATGCCCAGTCTGGGAAGAGCAGCGGGTTGCCAGCAGGACAGCTCTGCCTAGGGCAGTGGGGGTTTAAGTGCCTTGCCTAAGGGCACAACCAGGAGTACCCAGACAGTCCTGGGATTTGAACTCAAGACCTACTGTTTGGTTGCTCACCCTTCTTAACACTAAGCTGCTGGCCTTTTTATGCTATCGGATAGCATAAACCTTTGATTCATCTAAACACCCACCAGTCCATTTATATGGCTGTGTACATGCATGGCAGCGTCATATGAATATGTGTTTTGGGGTCATAAAGTGGTTTTAGTGCGTGATAGCACTGGAACTTTCATTCACCCTAAGCTTTGGTTGCCTAAGGCCTTTAATCAAGTGGCTCACATGATCATATCTTAGTGAGACTAGCAGTCTTAGTTTGACTAATATTGAACTTTTATGTTGTGCATGTAAATGTAATTGTGTGTGATTGGTTAGAGGGATTGTTTGCATAACAGTTCATTTACATGCAATGGCTAATAGGGCCATTATTAAATAATATTTGGGCCACCTAAGGCTGTAGTATGTCAGTGTATGCTTTAGGGTTAAAGAGAGAGAGAGAAAGAGAGAGAGAGAGTGCTGAAAGAAGTGACACACTCGAGACAGAATGCAAAGGTCAGATGGAGAGGTGTGATGCAGGAAGAGGCATTCGAGAAAGAAGTGCAAATCATCATTTGGGAAAAAAGTGACAGGAAAACACAGGACAGCCAGGGCTCGCTTTGGCATTTATTACCCCTGTGCGTGCATATGCATGTGTGTTATAGGACAAATAAGTGAAAGGTGTCGTGGAAGATGGAGGGAGCGAATGAAAAACGGAAGATTGAGATCGGCGTGTGCCTCAGCAGCAGATGAGCTTTTGTGTGAAGTGTACGCCAGGGAGCACACACACACACACACACACACACACACACACACACATACACACAAACATGAGCACTCAACGTTCTGCACAACCGTCTTGTCTTCTGCTGTCTTCTTTTAGATTCGGATACAAAAAGCATCTGTGCGGAATTGTGTCGCTAGAAAGAGTCCCCGTGGTTTTACTTCGGCGAGCCAGCAGTGATGTTTGACTATGAAAGAAGAGAATGATGTGGAGGAGAAAAGGTAGCAACAGAGACACAGATTACAGACAGGGGATAGGGAAGAGAAGCTACTGAAAGGAAGAGCAGGGACAAGACAAAATAAAAACATGTACTAGTGGTTAGAGAGAGAACGAGATAGTAGAGAGAGGTGCAGACAGAGTGGAAAGAGATTCAGTGCTCCACATTCTGGTACAGATCCCTCTATTCCAGTTGTGTGATTGAACGGCAATCTCACTGGAAGTCTAGAAGAGATGAGAGCTTTCACTGCCATCACCGTGTCTGCTGCTTGTATGTATGTTATAGTTGTAGGAAACCCAACTGAGACCTTTTAACGAAAGCACCACCAACAAAAGATACACTATATATCCCAAAGTGCCGAGACATCCCTGGTATTTGGCCAACTTGGCATGGTTCAGTACATGGAATTGACACATGCTTTCACCGCAGTAGCGATGTTGGACAAGCCTGTTAGCCTGGTCATGCTAACGCTGCAGGAACAATCTTAGATGAGCCTGTTAAGTGGCCTGTGCCAACAGTAGCAATGTTGGAGGAGGCCTGTAGCTGACAAGTATGCTAAACTTTATTATGCTACAGCGCACTAAAGTGTACTTGTTGTCACATTATTAATCAATGCACTTGAGGTGCGCTATGATGGAACAAGTATTCTTGTAATTATTAGATACAATAGCAAGTATTTTTTTGTACTGGACACATAAAGACCCAGGATCTTGCGGCAAAGGTGACGCTGATGTGAAGCTAATCAGCAGATTCCAAAATCATTAAAGCCTCCTATCGAACGGTTCTGTGGCCCCAAGTATGGTTAGCTAACCATGTTGTGGCTTGGTTCGTCTGTCAATGTTCCGTGTCAAACCGTGTCTGTGTGGAAAAGCCAACGGAGAGGTTACCGTCCGTGCTCAGAACCATTCACCCTGCAGTGGAAAGGAAGCCATTGTAAACACTGTTATGTCTTCTTTGAAAAAAAGCAAAACGGGTCTGTAAAACTGGCCAATTCCAAAAAAACCCCCAAACTGGTATGTAACAATCTTGGCTCATTTTATTTACGATCCCAAAATTCACATATAACTAGCCACTAGCGTAAGCCTTGTGAGGCTAAATGCAACAGCTACTTCAGGAGAATATGGAAGTGAAGCTAAAAAGGTTAAAAGGCTGACATTAGCACCACAGAACTGCATTCTCTGAAATGATGGCGTGCCGTCCTGTATTTTTGGCTGAGTTGGAGTGGCGTTTGGGATTCAGAACTAATCATCCAACATTACTACCTGATCTCACTAATGCTTTTGTGACTTAATGCAATCAGATCCTCCCAGCAATGTTGAAACATCTAGAGCCGGCATGTCAAAATGGGTTCCTTCCGGGCCGCAGCTTTGCAGAGATTAGCGCTTTCCCTTGTCTTGATTCAGTGTTGAGAATACAGTTTATGAAGGCCTTGCTAATTAACTGATGAGATAAATCAAGTGTGAGTAATGAGGCAGAAGGCTGCAGTCTACAGTGCTGTGGCCTATGAGGACTGGAGTCTAGTGCAAAGCCTTCCCAGAATAGTAGAGGTTGTTGCTGCTGAAAAAGGGGGACAAATATCCTATTAAAGCAGCATTATGCGAGAACTGGCATTTCTTGCTCCTGGGCTCCCTCCACAGTCAAAAGGGAGGTAGTAAGAGAATGGTCCATTTTTGGCTTTGTAGGCAAGCATCTGAATTTTTCGGTCAGCAACAAGACAAACAAAAGAGGAAACTCAGCAATGGAGAGTAGAAATATGGAAAATAGAAGATAAGCCATGCTGTTGCATTCTGGACCAGTTACAGGGGCCTGATGGCACATTCAGGAAGACCAGCCAGAAGTGAGCTGATGTAGTCAATCCTCAACAAGAGATTGGACAAGAACCTGGGTGGCCTCCCTACCAGGTTAAATCATTCAGATGTTGAGGAGACGCCCGCATAGCAGAGTCAGGATTGTCATGTGAGCCAAGAACAATAACTGGTCAGCCAGAATTACACCAAGGCTATGTGCATTTTCAAATGGAATGACCAAGGCTGTCTCAAAGGAGATAGAAGGATCATCAGATTCAGCTTCAGGTGGTGAGCTGTCATCCATGATGAGATGTCGGCCAGAAACCTGAGTGTTGGAAGGTGGGGGGGAAGGGATTAGCTCAGTGTCATCAGCATACTAGTGGTAGAGGATATTACATCGCCAAGAGAACAGAAGAGAAATGAGAGGAGAACCCAGCATGTGCCTTGTGGGACACCAATGGAGAGTCTGCATGGAGTAGGTTTGGATTCCTTCCATGTCATCTGATAAGAGCACCCGTCCAGATAGAACCACTTCCATGCAGCTAGTGCAACGATCAATTACAACAAAGACAAATACACAGATCAGCCATAACATTAAAACCACTGAGAGGTGAAGTGAATAACTAGATTATGATTATATATTGTTAAAATGGTACCAGTCAAAGGGTGGGATACACACTATGTGTCCAAATGTTTGTGGACACCTCTTCTATTGAATGCATTCAGCTACTTTAAGTTGTACCCAATGCTGATACTGCCAATAGAATAGGACTCTCTGGAGCTGGTAAACATGAACCTATTGACACCATGCCTACTGCCAGGTGTGGGCTAGAGGGGTATAAAGCCCCCCAGTATTGAGCTGTGGAGCAGTGGAACTGTGTTTTCTGGAATGATGGTGGTGCTCCATTCACTGGGATGAGTTAGGAAGTTAGTGATGAGGTGGTGTGGGGTGGTGATCATCCAACATCACTCACTAACACCCTGGATGCTCAATGTAATCGAATCTTCACAGCATTGCTCCAAAATCTAGTAGAAAGCTGGATGGTAGAGTCAGTTACTCCAACAAAGCAGGATAAACTCTTTTTAATACCCTTGATTTCGGAAGGGCAGGTGTCCCAATACTTTTGTCCATATCATGTATATGGCTCCAAGTGAACAGTCAGTTTTTGAAAGCAGGTAGGTGCGCTTAAGGATCTGAGCCACTTTGACAAGAGACTTTTTATGTGATAGCTAGACAGCTGGGTCAGAACATCCTGGTTCTGGTATGCTGTGGTCAGTGGTTAGGATCTATAAATGATTACATTTACATTAACACCCGTCTCATTGATGCCTGTGGGGTGTGAAGGCTAGGCTGTCTGGTCTGATCCTGCAGAAGAGCTACTGTAGCAAACAATGCTGATAAACTGAATGCTGATTGCTGTCTTGTGGGGTCTGTGCCTCAATCAGTCAGAGCTGTTTTGGAGGCACGAGGGTGACCTAAACAATTAGGCAGGTGGTTTTAATGTTTTGGTTGATTGGTGTGTAGTTTCTTTAAAAAGGGTTCGGGCTCACAGAGCTCTGACTGTAATTCAGAACGAGATATGTTTGTGGTGCAATAGTACGTAATGCGTGACCTCCATTTTTATCAGCCTATAATTTATGCTTCTTCATTCCCTCCACTCGGCCTCTTCCCAGCCCCCACCATGCTCATATCTGTTCCCCTTTGTCAGTCGCTATTCCCCAGTGGATTGCCTTTAGTCCGCTTCTCCTTCTTACCTCCATTTCATCTCTTTCTCTGATCTTTTGAGTAGCATACATGAGCTAAATTATGAATTGTGGACAAGTTTGTAAATTACCATAAGAACAATTCTTGAATTCTTCATATTTTTGGGATTCGTGAAATGTTAGCTGCCTTTTACACTGTATAAACATGCAGAGTGGACCAAAAGAAATGTTGAAAAACACACTTTGTTTTCTTTTCTTTTTTTAACAGTAAGCTATATTACATTTAGATTGCATGATAAAAAACAATCAAAAGGAAAATGGGGTATTTTTTTCTTTTCTCATTTGTGAAATGCTTACTGTTCTTTAAATTACACAGTTTTGGACCAACAGACATTTTGAAAAACACACTTTGTTTTCCTTGTTTGCTTGTGTGTTTGTTTTTTTAACAGTAATCTACATTACATTTACATTGCATTATGAAAAAAGGGAAAAATGGGTCATTCTTAATTTGTGTGATTTGTGAAATGCTAACTGTCCTTTAAACTGTATAAACAATTTTGGATTTCCTTTTTTACACAAAGCTATACTACATTTAGATTTTATTATGAAAATTGGATTTTTTTTTGTGATTTCTGAAATGCCAGTGGCCTTTAAAACAAAATAAACATGCGATGGGAACCAATAGAATTTATTTTTATTATATTTTATTATAAAGAATTTTTTTTATTATATTATATAAATTAAGAATTAACTGGGGAATTCTTAATTTTTGTGATTTGTAATGCTAGCTACCCTTTACATTGTATAAACATACAAATATCATTTTTTTGCAGTGAGCTATATTGCATTTATGTTGTGTTATGCAACATTTTAAAAGGCAAATTTGATATGCTTCATTTTTGTAATTTGTGAAATGCTAGCTGTCCTTTAAGCTGTATAAACAAACAAAAAAAGAAAAACACACGTTGTTTTCTTTTTTTTTACAGTAAGCTACATTATATTTACATTGCATTATGAAAAAAAAAATCAAAAGAAAAATGGAGAATTCATTTGTGAAAAGTGATTTGTGAAATGCTAGCTGCCCTTTAAGCTGTATAAACATTGAACTTTTGGACCAACACAAATTTTGAAAAGCATACTTTCCATACTTTCTTACAGTAATCTACATTACATTCACTTTGAGAAACAGTATGACACATTTCCAAAAACGAACCATCACTGAATGCACTTTTACAACTGATGTTTTCACGAAGCAGCTTTACACTTGGACCCTACCTAACAACAGTCCCCCCGTACCCTTTAGCCCTCACCCAGCAGCAAAGCCATCTACCCCTGCAGAGTGGAACTAAGCTGAGCTTCTGGCTGTTCTGTTCTGTGCTGTGCTGTGCTGGGTGGCTTCACACGGACTTGTCCCTTCCTGACAGACCTGTCAATAGCAGCCAATTTACAAGCACATGAAAAATCGACCCTGGATAACAGGCAATTTCTCTGCTCTGCTGCAACATACAGAGAGAAGGAGAGAGAGGGAGAGCAAGGGAGAGAGAGAGAGAGAGAGAAAGTGGATAAAGCAGCAAAAAAGTAGCTTTCCCTATATGCCAACAGAATCAGTGACAGTCTGCTGTGTAACCTGTTTCCCTTTGAATGTTTCAACACATTTGCACTGTCTGTGCATTGACGAGTCTGGCTCAGAGAAAGAGAGAGAGAGAGAGAGAGGGCAAAAAAAGGAAGCTCCACAGAGGGCGAACGAATCTAACAGAATCAGCTCAGTCGCTGCACTCCGGCTTTGAAGACGCTGCCATAGCTGATCCTTAATCAGACGTTGAAGCCTCGGGACCCCAGAAAAACACGCACCGTCAGAGGTGGCCCATCTGCCCTGGCGTCTGCACGTTGCTCCTGAGGAAATCACAGCCTCAGCTAACCTGGATCTCACCAGTGGGAAATTTCGGCTGACGAATATTTCATCAGCAGAGGGACAAGAGGATCGCCCGTGTTCTCTGATGATTTATTTATTTGTATTTATATAATGAATTATATATCCTTATATATGATTGTGATGATTAATTTATTTATAATTGTGTTAATTATGCATGCATCAAAGGGGCGTCGGGAGAGAGGTTGGGGGTTGAGGGGGGGCTCATTTTCAGGGGCAACAGCTTTTGGAACAGCTTTCCAATGATCACAGACGCAGGGGGCTGATAGGGACCTGTGTGTGGGGGGAGGGGAAGGTGGGGGGGTTGTTGTTGTAATAATGATTTATTCATGGCTCATACTGGACCTTGGACCACTGAGACTCTTCAGAGAAGAGAGAAAGAGAGAGGGAGAGAGAGAACACAACAATGGCAGTAAGGGAAATGAGATTCTGAAGAGGGGAGTGGGGGGGGGGTGAAAAGGCCGGTGTTTCTCTGCATCCCATGAGGAAAAATGGCTATTTGACGCAAAATGCAACTTTCACTTGAAAACCTCTCATTTGCATTTCCACCCGGTTACTGGGCTTAAGGTTAGAGTTAGATCTTCAGATCTCAGCAAAAGCACACAGATACTTGGCCAGAGCAATATATAGTTCAGTGGAAGGCCTCCTCAAAGAGTGTATGTGAAGGTGTGTACGCATGCGTGTGTGTATATGTGTCTCAGTGGATCCCTTAGAATGCTTGATGGGTTCTTAACCTTTCCAATGTAAGCTTATCTCATGATAGTTCTCACTAAAAGCAGTGGTGTCAAATTAACCCCTACTGACCATGTTATAGGCCTGCCCTGCCCAGACTGGACTCCAGATGTACTCCACTGGACTTCCTTTATCGCTCAGTTAAAGCACTAACACTGGGTTAAATGCATCCTCGACCACTACTGCTCAACTACTACTGCTATCACATACTCTATTACACACATACACACACACACACACACACACACACACACACACAATGTCTATGAACAGTCAGTAACACTGCCACTTCACACTACATATTGCTTCTACAGAATTATTTTTAAAAAATGAATTCATGAAACATTCATGAAATGGCCTGGACAGAATTGATGGTACCCTTAACTTAATATTTTGTTGCACAACTTTTTGAGGCAATCACTGCAATCAAACGATTCCTGTAACTGTCAATGAGACTTCTGCACCTCTCAGCAGGTATTTTGGCCCTATACATATGGTATATACTGTCATGTTGTTGTCAACTGTATGTTGTCAATGTCCAATGAAAAACATGTATCTCCAAAAAGGGTGGCTTTACAGGAAAAGGCAAAAGTTCTCTTAACTTTGAATTGAACTCAATGTAACATAAAAGTTGATTCCAAGAAGTGTTGAGCATTTCTATTGGTCTATTCATCCTGAAGTATTTACACAGTGTACAGAGCAGGGTTCTCCCGGGTTCAACCCATTGAGAACCTAAAAATGGCCAAAAAAAGCAGAGATACATGGTTTTCGTTGGACAGCTGTGATGTAGTGTATGAAGTCTGTACTTGAAAACACCCTTTGCAGATCATAGCTTGCAATTCTTTAGGATATGGTTCCATAAGGATCCATGACAAATCAGGAAAAAAGACATTTGTATGTGTACATTTGCTTGTTTAAAGGTCTCTTTAGGGAAGATCTGGGGAAGACATTTTGTAGATTGTTCTACATACAACAAAAAGGCATTAAATAGCACCAAAAATGATTGCACTATTGTTATGAATTAAATAACTTGTTTAGTACTGTATGGGACCCTTCTTTCTCAGTGTAGGTGCCCTTCTGTTCTTGTTCCAAGAATTTTCTGTTCAGGACTTTTTTTGTTGTGCTTCTAGCTCTATGATATTCTTGGGCCATGCACAACATGTTTAAGATCTTCCCACAGATTTCAGGGGATTCAGAGGCCCATTGCAAAAGCTTCAGTTTGTGTTTCTTAGGTTTTATGGTGGATTTTGAGGTGCGTTGTAGAACACTGTCGGGTTGTAGAAGCCATCTTTTTCAGCTTCAGTGTCTTGTCTGAGCTGAACATTTGCCTCCAGGATTTGCTCAAATTTAGTCAAGTCTATTCTTTCATCTACGTGTGCAGTGTTTCCTTTGCCACTGGCTGCCATACAACCCCAAAGTATAACAGATCTTCTCCTGCACTGAAAGGTGGCAAGGACTCTTTATATACTACATCACAATATACTATATTGCCAAAATACCGGGTGAAAATATTCACCCATCCGAATCATTGGATTCAGGTGTTCCAATTAATTTCATGGCCACAGGTATATAAAACCTGTAGCTGCCACTGGACTTTAGAGCAGTGGAGATGTGTTCTCTGGAGTGACGAATCACGCTTCTTTGTCTGGCAATCCGATGGACGAGTCTGGGTTTGGCGGTTGCCAGGAGAACCGTACTTGTCTGACTGCATTGTGCCAAGTGTAAAGTTTGGTGGAGGGGGGATTATGGTGTGGGGTTGTTTTTTTTAGAAGTTCGGTTTGGCCCCTTAGTTCCAGTGAAAGGAACTTTTAATGCTTCAGCATACCAAGAGATTTTGGTCAATTTCATGCTCCCAACTTTGAGGGAACAGTTTGGGGACATCCCCTTCCTGTTCCAACTTGACTGTGCACCAGTGCACAGAGCAAGGTCCAAAAAGACATAGATGTGTGAGTTTGGTGTAGAAGAACTTGACTGGCCTGCACAGAGTTCTGAACTCAACCTCATAGATCACCTTTGAGATCAACTAGAGCAGAGACTGTAAGCCAGGCCTTCTCGTCCAACATCAATGTTTGACCTCAGAAGTGCGCTTCTGAAAGAATGGTCAAAAATTCCCATAAACATACACATAAACACTCCTAAATCTTGTGCACAGCCTTTTATATAGCTGCAAAGGATGGCCTGACATCATATTAAACCCTATGGATTAAGAATGGGATGTCACTCAAGTTCATATGCGGCCAAAGGCAGGTGAGCGAATACTTTTGACAATATAGTGTATCTTTGGTGATTGTGGCTAAAACTAGCTTTTCATTTAAAATTGTACTGCTCACCGACATAATCAACATCATATTTTTAGGGAAAGCGTCAAAATCAGAAAGTGTCACAATCATGGTTGCTGTAACCGCAAACATAAGCTGTGCCCTATTCGCTTTTCTCTATATGCAAAAATCCTGATTACTATATAGAGCATGCCGCTGTGTGAGAGCTCACTGCTGTGCATCTTCAAGCCAAACAATGCGGTGGATTATGGGTATTCCATGTCAGTTTGGCGTACATAATTTGTATGCCAAATGTTGCAGTGCATTGTGGCATTGTGGGACATTGAAGACATAAATGATTAAATACAATATTGAAATATTGAGATTCATATTTTTTCATTGTTATGGTTAATTTAATATCAAGCACACACAATAAATGAGTTGTTAGATTAATCAAGTAATCAAAAAAATATCGATAGATTAATCAAGCAAAAATTGGTGCACTCCTATTATTGTTTGTCTTTGGCTTTTCTAGATTTTGCATACTTCAGACAATGCCTTGTGCTAAACTCATTGGATAAAGCTGTCATCATCCTGACAAGCAATGCTGCACAATAGAATGGTGCACCACTACTACTGTGTCAGTCTAAACCTTCCTGCATGCTTTGATAGCTTTTCATGGCCTTCCCCTGCTTTGTGGGCATCTTCTGTGCAAAGGTTTGAAGAGACTTTTCTGAAGCTGCGGATCTGTCTTCAGTTAATGATTCTTTTAATAACAATCAGTCTAACCAGATCAAACAAGTCTATTAAGTCCTAACCAGTTAATTAAAAGATGGGGCATGAAAACTGCAAGAGTGCCCTGACTTCTGAACACGATCCATTTACGTTTTTCAGTGAATCAGATATAAAGTAACTGTATTAATTAGGGATGTCCCAACCCCAGTCCCGATCGGGGATGATCCAGGCATAGTTTATTATATATATAGTTTATTGTATAACTATGTTAATGCCAAACCTGTTCAGAGTCTTTGTTTTAACCACAGTGTTCAGAACTGAGTGGAGGCTAATGCTAATGCTAACATACACACGCTACAGAAACCCAACCAAGCACACATTCACCCACTATAAACCAGTTATTACACATCATTAGTCTACACACACAGGAAGCGACGGGACTGCAGTGTGGTAAAGGAGCTGGAAGCTGATTGGTCAGGGAGGAGAGTCAGGCTGGATTATAAGATATTAAACACTATAACAGTCATTTTCAGATACGTCTCTACTAAACTAAATCAATCATTCCAGAATGTCTCAGTATAGAAACGGCTACTAAAAATAAAGGGATTTTACACCTTTTTACCTTTTCAAATATTGGTGTTACAAATGGTTCTTTGAGGGATGCCATAGAGGAACCACTTTGGTTCCACAGAGAACCTGCCTGAATGATGTGTGTCATAGAGATGAGCGAATGTGAAGAACCTCTAAAAGACCAAAAAGTTTCTCTTCATGCAAAAGTTCTTTAGTACCGTCTCTATTACCAAAAAGGTTCTTTAAGGAACCAAAAGTGGTTCTTCTATGGCATCGCTTATAGAACCTTTTGTAGCACCTTTATTTTTTTAATGAACTTTAGTATTAATCAGCAGCTCATCTTATCTAAACTGTGTGCCTGTATTATTTATACAAACACAGAGATTGGATCAGATCAGTATTGGCTGCTACTCAGCATTAAGAGACTCTGATTGGACTGTGATGGGATTGTGGGGGTGAAATAACCTGATTGGGACTTCCCTGGTATTCACATTAGCAGAAATGGTGTTTATAATTTTCCTTCTGATAATCTGTAATTATAATTGTTTTGAAAATCTGTGCTGTGAAAATCTGTTGCATATCACTGTACAGTGGCAAACTGCATATAGCCACTATTCACACACACACACACACACACACACACACACACACACACACACACACACACACTTAGGCACTAAGCCCAATATTCAGAAAAATCCTTCTTTTTATTGGCCCTTAATCTCTCCGTGCTTTGATCAAGGTCTTTGAGCTTGCTCCTTAATTTATGTATTATTTGTTTACAAGTTCTCTTCCCAATGATGTTTATCTCAAAACAAGTCTGTGGCCTTAATCTTGTGGGCTCGCCAAAGCCAGATAAGAGACTTTAGCCAGGAGCGCTTGTCTGCAACACCCCCCCCCCCCCCCCCCAAACGCACACAACCCCCATATCCCCCCTCCCCTTGAGCGAGGGAGGAAGAAAGAGAGCAGAACGCGAGGGAGGCGAGGTGGATGGACAGGTAGATATCATCGGTGTGGCGCTGAGCTCCTGTCTGGCCCTTTGTAGTGTCTAATTCTGCTCTGAGCTCTCCAGACACGGCTAATAACACACTCCATTGTGCTGGTCGTGTCTAGGGAGCTGCAGAGATGTTTGTTGTGGAGTGATGGACAACAGGAAGGTGTTTGTTGTTGTTGTTTTTATTTTTTTTTATCAGGAGAAAGTGATGAGAATAATAAAGACTGAAGTGGCTACAATGAAATTGGTTCAGAAAGAAAGAGAGAGAGACAGGACTGTGGGTTGTGTGTGTGCATGCAATGCTAGCAATGGAGATTAGGGGTTGGCAATATGACTGTGTGGTATTATCATGATAACTTGTGCCACAATGCACTTTTGTGAGTAAGTATGTTTGAACTCCTGCTTGTAGAATGAGAATACTGACAATATAATAGGACTCCTTGGAGCACATAAACATGTAAACTATTAGCAGCATGCATCCAGACGTGGGCTAAAGGGGTATGCAGCCCCCCAGCATTGAGCTGTGGAGCATTGTGGAACTGTGGTCTCTGGAATGATGGTGCTCCATTCTATACTTATGGGTTGTGGATAAGGAGGGGTTGTGATCATCCAGCTCACTAACTAACACTCAAATCCCGTAATGTTACTTACAGCTCCTCAGTCCACATGCTTCTTTCACTGTCAGTGATTCTTCTGTATCTCTCAGCTTGTAAAATGCATGTGTAAAGGGTATGCATGTGTTGGTGGCGGCTCAAAGCGCAAATTAAACTTCCTGACTGTAGGGGGAGCCCAGAAGCAAGAAATGCCAATTCTCACATATTGCTGCTTTAAAGCTAAAAGTCTGCACTTCAATCACAAGTTGTCAAAATGACAAAATGTGTCACTGTCCAAACACTTTTGGACCAGACAGTAATATTGTAGCTGCATAGTAACAAAGATGTCAGCACATTAGATCATTACTCTTATTACACACGTTTCAGGAAACACTGCCTGTCCAATGGCAGAATGGGGTTTGATTCCTAGGCCAGACAAGCATATCGAGCTATACCAGTAGTCCCTGGATACTCCAAAATCAAGTGAGAGAAAACCTCTTCATTCAGGCTTCCAGATGATGAAATGGTGAATATGATGGGGTGTAAAACGGAACTTCAGTTGGTTCTGAAATGAAGCTTCAGCAGAATCTAGTTTTCTAGTCTTCCTCTCCATCACTGTCCTGCAAGCTCCTTTACCTCTTCTCCTTCTATTCCAGCTTGCTCTGTTGTATCGCAGGCAGCAGTGCAGCACTCTATGTCTGCTGTTTTTATCCATGTCTGATCCTATTTTTGAAGCTCATTGGCTGAATGTTGACTGGTAGGTGCAGAAAGTCCCTACAGTGTAGTGTGGCATGCATAATGTTATACATTATTAGTCTATCTTTTATATTGTCTATTCTTATGTTGTTATATATAACAATATTTTACAGGGGAATTACAGTTTATTCTCTCTCTCTCTGTAGCACTGACACTGAAATGTAGAGTAAAGCTCTGTAGTGTTTGTCCTGTTGTGGTGGTGTGGAGCTCTGTAACTCATTTCCAAATGTCTGTTCTGCCGACATCTTAGCCAAAGATGGCCTGAGAGATTATAAAGAAATCTGGGCTTAGAGATGGAGGCCTGTGTTTAGTGATCTGCAAAAAAAGGGTGTAAGCAGTTAGTAATGAGAGCGTAGTGCAGTGATGCAGTGAAATGTGAACAGAATTGTGCTCCACAGACACAAGTAAGAGACCCCTGTGATTCAGATGTTCAGAATTGTGTGTCAGTGTGCAATAACAGTGTGTAAGCATTTTATAAAAACTGTAACCAGCACCTGTAAACACACGCATATCGTCAATGTTGGAAAAAGCAGGAGAAATGGTCAAGCATAAGCATCTGAGCCACATTGACAAGGGTCAAATTGTGATGGCTAGACAACTGGGTCAGAACATCTCCAGAACATCAGGCAGGTCTTGTGGGGTGTTCCTGCAATGCAGTACTTGGCCAGTACCTCCCAAAAGTGGTCCAAGAAAAGATCATTGGTAAACCAGTGACTGGGTTATGGGCACCTAGGGCTCACTGATGCTCATGGAGGTCCCACCTCACAACTTATAGGACTTCTCGACGCCACAGGATGCCTTCAGAGATGTCTCAAATATTTGCCACTAATGTTATGCCTGGTTGATGCATATATATATATATATATATATATATATATATATATATATATATATATGCTTCATTTGATTCCTTATCTCTGTATATATTATTATTAATAATAAATATTGCTTTGTTATGTTAAATTTCTCAATATTTACAATAATACAATACTACTCAATAATACTATAATATTTTTTGCTCTTATATTATCTGTTATGTTGTGTGACCGGACAGTCACCAAAGCATTTCACTACTAGATGGACTGTGTATGACTGTGCATGTGACCAATAAACTTTCATTTGATTTAATTTGATTTGAATTTAAAAAGAAAAATTGTTTTTGACATTTTTCAGAGCTGAGTTTTTGGTGCTGCTGTGCTGCAGGTGTAGTTTATTAATTCCAACTTTAAAATATCATGATACATATTGTTGCTGTCCAGAAAACAAACAAACAAACACACACACACACAAGTGCATCTCCATTTTTCCTGATTTACATTTTCATTTGAACACAGCAAGTGCCCTTTTCACTGATGAATGGAGCACGAGAAAAGCTGCAAAATGACTCAATAACTTCTGTTAACTCTTTAAAGCCAAGTGTACTATGGTTCATTCATTAGGTTTTGAGACTGCAACATTTAAATCAGTGTGATATTTAAACAGTAAATTATCTTATATAATTGCAAACTAATACAGAAACTACAACAATAATATCAAATCAATTAAATAAATAATTACAAATATAAATAAGCAAATCAAATGAGATGTATTCTGCTCACTGGTTGATTTTTTGTGCACTGCATGCCCTAGAAAATGACTTACAGATTTCTGTACAGAACTTGAAATGACTAAACATTTAGAGACAACTCAGATTGTCAGACAGTTAAATACACATTGATTTAAAAGGTCAGGCTCATGTTTTTTCCTTCTCCTGTAAAGTTACTATTTTCAAGATACACGTCTATCATGACTATTTTTGCCCACCCTTCCCTCAAATTTTTCCCACTTTTTAAAGTGAACTTATGAGATGAACTCCACTTGGCATTTGCTGCAAATCTAGCTATGCATCTCCTGCCCAGGACACACCTCAATATTTCCTTCAAACTTTTTGCTTTTTAATTTATTTTATTTTGCGCGTGTGTGTAAGCGTATATATATGTGTGTGTGTGTAATGTGTGTGTGTGTGTCGTGCTGAGGTTGGAGATTGCGTGTGAAATCTGTCAATATGTGTGAAATGACAGGCTGGATTGGCCTGACCACTGCAGATAGACTTACCAGATTGCACGGCCATGGGGTGTGTGTCTGTCTGTCTGTGTGTGCACCTGTGTGTGTGTGTGCTGGGAGTCTGGTATGATGTGAATAGGATCTCATCCTGTTTTGGGGATGTTCTGCTGGAGGTAAAATATCCCACTTAGACCAGCACGGCATGCAGACGTTCTGCCTGAATATAAATGTATAAGATGGAGGGGAAAAAAATTCTCCACTTTCATCTCCTCCCTCGGCGTGCCTACTCCAGTTATACCTCCATCCGTCTAGATTTCTCTCTCAATTTGAAGAGATCAAGAATAGGGCCCGGCTGATATAAAAATGTAGTCAGCAGTATGAATATTGATTGATTTAAAGGGCTAAGGACAATATGGGCCAGTAAAACTTAATATGGTCAAAATAATACAGAAACCAAAAGTTCTGGTTAAACAGTATTTTACAGACAGGTGTGATTGCCATTTGTCAAATATCAAATTTGATTGTGAGTTCTCAATTTGGGTGCTCTAGACAAGTTACATACTGATTAGGCATATCAAGAATGACAATGACATTTCCAGTGCTAAATACACTGTGGCTCTCCAAACCTTGTTCTACGTTTCCTCAGGAACCATGGCATTTTTTAAGCAGCTGCTTGAGGATCTGCAGAAGAAGCGAACTGATGCCTATGAAGCAGATGAAGGCTATGAAAAAGCCATCAAAGCATGTTGAGCTTGCAATGGCCACAAAAGTGCAGTTAAGGGGAATTGTGGAAGTCAAGTCCAGATCTGGTAGACCATGAAAGCTGTTCTGGAGTCGCTCGCTATCTTCAAACGCAGACTGAAGACCCACCTCTTCTGAGAATGCTTGGGTGAAGAGTAGAGTACTATGGTCTCCATATTGACTTGTGTTTAGTAGTTTTTTTCTAAGTCAAGTCAAGTCAAGTCAAATTTATTTGTATAGCGCTTTTTACAACTGTTGTCGTCACAAAGCAGCTTTACATAATTAGTACTTAATAAAGGACAGAGACAAAGAAGAAAGAAGAAATAACATGAAGGGTCAAAGACCCCCGTGAGCAAGCCAACAGCGACAGTGGCAAGGAAAAACTCCCTCAGAGCTGGAGGAAGAAACCTTGGGAGGAACCAAGACTCACAAGGGGGACCCATCCTCCTCTGGCCAGACTATTTAAACATTAATGATAAAAATTACCAAAGCAGATACAACAGAATATAAGCTTAGAGGTATCTTTGAATTTTTAGTCTATTCAAACTAGCTGAGGTTATTCTTGAATAAATAGCAAAGCACTTTTGTAAGTTGCTAAATGCTGTAAATGTAATTCTAAATGTTCATCTGCTGGCCAGAAAAGCAACGTACTTGTAACCTCAGTACAAAAAAAATGTAAAAAAAAAAAAAAAAAAAAAAAAAAAATGTGTTTAAGCCAGAGGCATTTAGAAACAGGACTGATGATGTAAAAATGTAAGTTTTTTGCCACAATTTCCAACTGTTAAGCCAGTTAGTGAATCTATTATGCTCTGGGGTTGTATGGCAGCCTGTGCCACAGGAAACATTGCAAAGGTAGATGAAAGAATGGATTCCACTAAATATCAGAAAATTCAGGAAGCTAATTGAACACAGTCAGTTAAGATGCAGGAAATCTTTTGGATCTGTATCTACTACAGTGATCCCAAACATACCTCAAACCCCCCCACAAATTACTTTACGACGTTACTTTACGACGCTTTTAGAACTGCCCTCAGAGCCCCCTGACTTTAACATTATTGAAAATCTGTGGGCATGTCTTAAACATGATGTGCACAGCCCAAGAACATTGCAGAACTGCCCAAGGGTGTGTGCCCAAACTTTTGCAAATGCCACAAGTACTAAATATATTTTTGATATTTTGAATTTGACCCTAATATAAAGTAACTTCATCATCAGGAGTGCGGAGATTGTTTACTTCAATCCAAAAGGACATACTTTGACAAAATAACTCTTTTATGAATGACTAGATCAATGGGACCACTGTGGAGAGGGTCAGCAGCTTCAGGTTTCTTGGTGTCCACATCAAAGAGGAACTTACATGGACAGTACACACCACATGGGTGGCAAAGACGGCACAACAGTGCCTCTACTACCTTACACAGCTGAATCCTTGCATCCTCTGGACATTCTACACCTGAGCTGTGGAGGGTGTTCTGACTGGCTGTATCATCACCCATTACAAAAACTGCATCACTCTTGAGCGGTAAGCTCTGCAGAGGGTGGTGGGCACAGCCTAGCACATCATCAGGGTTCAGCTTTCAAACCTTCTGGATTTAAACACCAGCCGCTGTCTGAGAAAGTCCAGAAGGATTATTAAGGACTTCACCCACCCAGCAGCAGGAGATACAGAAGCATGCAGACCAGAACCAGACAGTTCTGAGAAAGCTTCTAGCCCAGGCAATTAGGCTTCTGAATTGTCAGTGGTATCAGTGTACCAGTCCAGTCCGTCACAACGCTATCTCACCGGTCTCATCACACAAGAAATCTTATCACACCTTCACCTCTTACAAACACACGCTGCACCCGGCACTTACTTACTTACTGGAACCTTACTGGTGACCTCTGCTTAGTCACTCTGCTCCAATTAAAGACTTATCCCGACACTACACCTGAATTCACATCTTTTCCAGTGTCTACATGTAAATAGTAACAGATTATGTATTAAACCTGTACATTTTAAACAGTGCAATAGTGTATGTATAGAGTGTGTACAGTGTATGTATAGAGTATGTAAAAGTATGTATAGTGTGTTTAGTGGATGTGTAGTGTCTGTTTAGTGTGCAGAGTATGTATAGTGAGTGTATAGTGTGTATAGAGAATGTATGGTGTGTGTGTAGTGTGTATAGAGAATGTATGGTGTGTGTGTAGTGTGTATAGAGAATGCATAGTGTGTGTAGTGTGTATAGAGAATGTATGGTGTGTGTGTGTAGTGTGTATAGAGAATGTATGGGGTGTGTGTAGTGTGTATAGAGAATGCATAGTGTGTGTAGTATGTGTAGTGTAAGTTAATGTGCATATAGTCTGTATTATTTTTTTGTAAATAATGCAAAAACCTTTGATCTCCAAAACAGCAAATTTACATGAGAAGAAAAAAAAACCTTAAATTGAAGTCAATGTAAAGAATTTTTTCCCTCAAGTCATTTTGGAGCATTTCTATTGGTCCATTCATCATGACTTTCTGACAATGTAATGAACAACTACCAGGGTTACAGTTTGTCAGTGGAAAATGAAAAAAAGTCACATAACACACACACATACACACACACACACACACACACACACATATATATATATATATGTGTGTGTGTGTGTGTGTGTGTGTGTGTGTGTGTGTGTGTGCATATATGTATATGCACACACCTTCTATCACTAAAAAAAGGGGAGCAGTTCTTTTGATGCAGATTTTGAAAGACAGGGAAGTGGGTCTGGTAAGCTGTCTCTCACTATGGCAATGGAAAATGAGGGAGGGAGCGAGGCATAGAAATCCATTTTTCATACATACAGCTCTCCCCAGCATCCCAGAGTGTGTTGCATTAGTTATCAATAGCAAGGAGTGAGCACAGGAGAGGAAAAGCAAACAGGCAGAGAGAGAGAGAGAGAGAGAGAGAGAAAGGGAGAGAGAGGGAGGGAGAGGGAGTGAGAGAGGGAGGCAGGGGGGATTGCAGGGGAATGCCTGTATTCTGACAGTCTGCATTTCTGACATCTCCAAACACCACGCTGCTGTGTTTGCAGTATAAATGTGTGCATATTTATAGGCCCTGGGTAGCGGCTGCATGCTAATTCAAAACGACTTCCATGACCTTCGTAATCTCATTTTTAATTTACTGTCTGATATTGTGTTTAAAAACCAAATAGCAGGAAGCTGGAAGCCCCACAATCCTACCTGACTGAAGGAAGAAGGTTGCAACTGTACATGCTGGGATAAAGGGGCAATGGCTGTGTTGGCCATGTACTATTATCTTCTCATAGCATGGCATTGTGGGAGAATTGGCATTTCTTGCTCCTGGGCCCCCCCAACAGCCAATAAGGGGAATTCGTGTTGTGAGTCGCCCCCTAAAGGACACGATTTTCACATTGCAATGTATTTCTGTTAGTGCTGGGCGATATGGCCTCAAATCAGTATTACGATTAATTTGACCTAGATTATGATAATCACTTCATTCCCCTTTCATGATCGTTTCATTCCCGATTTGGCCAGTTTCCCTAATAAACGCAGCAAAATGTTTTGCCACTCAGTCCAACTGAAGGGGCATGTTCCAGCGGGAATGTGACATCAATGCTTACCTTCCATTGGACAAACTAACGTAAATAAAATGTGCAAATATTTGGTTGCAAACCCTTTGGCAGTCCATGACAATATGAAGCCTGTGACCTGGAGACATCACAAAGTGCTCAGTGTCTTCTGTGGTGATGCAGTATGAGGCACTGTTTTGCAATTAGTTCTGCTTATTGCTTGTTTTTAGGGCCTTTTTTTATCTTCAGTCTTACCTTCAGAAGCTGAAATGCATGGTCAATTCTATTGATTGACTTGGCCTTGTAAAAAAGGCCATGAAAAACAGTTGATTTATCAATATGTTTAGGGTGCAAGGTGAACCAATATCCATAGCCTTTTGAGGCATTCGGTTGTATCTGAGCAGTTAAGATGCTTTTAAACTTCAGAATTTACCCTTCTGCTGCCGCCAGCAAATGCATCATCAATAAAGACAAGGCAGTCGGTTCCAGTGGCCATACACGCCCATGCCAACATGCTTCATTGATTAGGTGGTGCGCTTTAGATAATCAAAAGTTGAATAACTCTTTTCTCCACACTCCTTTGATGACTTTGGTAGAGGTACAAATCGAAATAAATGGGACACTTGCTTATTCAATGTTTCTAAAATCAAGGGTATTAAAAGAGTGTGTTGTAGAGTTTTTGTTGGAGTAACTGCTTCTACTGTCCAGGGAAGAAGGCTTTTTACTAGATTCTGCAAGAAGAGCGTTAGTGAGGTCAGGACCCCCACCTCATCCCTACCTTCCCAACTCATCCCAAAGGTATAGGATTAAGCACCAGACATCATTCCAAAGAACACAGTTCCACTGCTCCACAGCTCAATGCTGGAGGCTTCATACACCTGGCATTAGGCATGGAGCATATAGGTTCTCTACAGGGACTAGAGAAGCCGTGTGTGTGTGTGTGTGTGTGTGTGTGTGTGTGTGTGTGTGTGTGTGTGTGTGTGTGTGCGTGTGCATTTGCACACCTGTGTCAGCAATGGGTGCAACTTAAAGTAGCTGACTGCATTCATTAGAAGTGGCGTCCACAAACGTTTGGAGAAATAGTGGACATATTGTATGATTATGACACATGTTGTTTTTTGACTGTCACTGATGACCTGCTTCAGTCTGGCACTGAGGCTTCTTTGTTCTTCATGATGATAAACAGGAGCAGCAGGCTCCAGATGCTATACCTCGAATGAAATGTAGGCCTTTGCTAGCTCTCTTGAGGATGAATTAATGATGCAACAACACACAGTGGCTCAAGATGCAACTGAGCAGCTAACTTCCCAATTACTTTAGTCCCCTGAAATGTGAGTTGTTTGTAATTACTGTTTTTACTACACGTTTTACTCAGTATGCCATGCTCTCGCTTGCTTTTCTCTATTGTTGCTACTCCAAATGACACGAAATGATTTTAGATTCTAACACAAATTGTGATATAAGACAAGAAGAACATGAGAAAACACAAAACACAATTTCATTTGTTTCGGTTTAGTTTACACACAGAAGAGGTTGTAAGGTTTGTGCAAAGGTTTATATAGTCAGTCAAACACTAATATTAGAATAAAAAAACATAACATTCATACAATAAGGAGTGTTTTACATCACTGTGTTATTAAAAACATCTCCAGAGCTCTCCTCATGAGAGTCTAATATTATTTATAGTTCTCATCCCAACACTTGGTTTGGTGAATCAGTGCTTAATGATGTTAAATTAGGTGATCTGGTGATGAAATTATACACAGCCACGCATTTACATTTACATTTAAGGCATTTAGCAGACGCTCTTATCCAGAGCGACTTACAAAAGTGCTTCACTGTTTACTAGTTTCTATCGGCTAGACTATCTAAGCTTAGATACTACCAAATAGAAAAGTCAGTTTGGAAATCACTATAGTCAACATACACTACACTTAGTCAACATCACTATAGTCAGCATACAATCACTATAATCAACATACACTACACTTTGCCTAAATTCTGTCCAGAAGAAATCTGGAACCAAGGCTTCTTCTGTAGACTAGAAAAGTGCTTTAAATAATGACTGTGGAAGAATTTTGACCAACTCTTCTTGGGACTTATCAGGGACT
This sequence comes from Salminus brasiliensis, assembly GCF_030463535.1. NCBI lineage: Eukaryota > Metazoa > Chordata > Actinopteri > Characiformes > Bryconidae > Salminus > Salminus brasiliensis. The sequence goes on from NC_132884.1 coordinate 31,943,732, forward strand.
TTCATGAATGGACTGCCTGTTTAAGGTCCTGAAATAGCTTCTCAGTGGAGTTCAGGTCAGGACTTTGACTAGGCCACTGAAGGCAAACACATAGAGGATGAGGAGGAGTTTCTTCCCACACGCAATTTGGACTCTGAACCAGGACAGTAACAGGACAGGACTTACACTAATAATGTTATATTGAACTAATATAATAATAATAATAATAATAATAATAATAATAACAATAATAATTGATTTTTCAAATAATTTGCTTTAATTTATCACTGTCCAGTGAAAATTATGTATCTTTATTTGTGTCTGTTTTTAGTTTCACTGTCTAAATACCTCTGGATGAATGAGCCAATAGAAATGCTCTAAATAAAATTATAAGATTAAATTATTTTACATTGACTTACCTTTTTGCCTTCTTCTGTAAAGCCACCAATCTGGAGATACATGTTTGTTTTTTTGGACAGCGACTATATTCTTATATTCTTATATCTTTTTTTTCAAGTGAGCGGGCCGTTGTGAAAGCATTTCACTGCCAGATGTACTGTGTACGACTATGCATGTGACAAATAAACTTTGATTTGATTTTGCATGCATCATTTCATGTACCCCTGCCTGGTAGAGGACTCAAGCCTTGCCCTCAGAGCCTTAAGATGTAGAGCACATATTTGCTAGTTTTTACACAGTTTTACACGGTAACAATGCTAACATCGCAACAGCAGTGTTACCGCTGTAGTAGAGATGCTCAGCGAGGCCAATGGTCACTGCAGCAGCAGGGTGGGGCAATGCTGGGTGAGAGACGCAGCTGGCGTGGTAGTGATGCTGGGCGAGGCCACTGAACGCCCTGGTAGCCACGATTGCAGATGTTCGTCTGGGTTATTTCTTGACTTGAGATAAGATAAGACTTTATTAATCCTAATTAAGGAAAATTAGAATGTTCCAGCAGCAAGAACAAAGTAAATTAAAATAATAATAAATAGAAGTGTGTATATCTACAGCCATTCATTGCAGATGAGACGTAGAGTGCATGAGGAATAATATATTAGAGTGTAGAACTGTACAGTCTCATGCCTGCAGGGAGAATTGACCTGCTCAGAGTACTCCTCCGTCTCTGTAATGTTTTATAGAGTGGATGGGAGGGCCTCCATGTGATTACTGACGTCTGTGGAAGTGTCGTCCTCTCCACCACTTTTTCTACTGTGTCCAATCTAGCCCCAAGGACTGAGCCGGCCTTTCTAATGATCTTGTTTAGTCTGTTCTCCGTGTCCTTCGCTGTGATATTGATGCCCAAGCATGCAACAGCATAAAAAATAGCACTTGACACAACAGACTTATAGAAGGTTCTCAGCAGATGCCTTCTCTCACCGATGGACCTCAGCCTCCTCAGGAAGTAGAGTTGTCCCTTGTTGTAGAACCTGGTTATGCTCACCTCCCATCCCAACTTCCCATCTAACACTGATGCACACTTAGATGCCTGTATATGTTAATCAGCTCAGTGATTAACACTCTGGTCTGTTGAGGTTTAATTTTTATAAATCACTTCCTTGTCCTCCCGGTGTTGTCTTATGGGTGAAAAATGACCTGACATGTAGGGCTCTGAGTGGTCCAACTAAGGTGCTGCCTCTATGATCTGAGGACTGCTGGATCGAAGGAGCCAGGAGGTCATGCTACTTGCCATCAGCAGCCAGAGTCAGTTAGAGCACAATTGGCCTTGCTCTCTTAGGGGTGGGTTGATGGCACTTCCTCTCCACATCACTCCTAGTGTGATGCTAGTAGAGGCCTCTGTTAGCTGGGAAGCTACGCTTTCCTCAGAGCTCACTGGCTATCTAGCGATGCTGCATTAGCGGCTGTTTGAAAAAAGGTAGTTGCTAACTTCAGATGTGCTAGTCTTCCTCCTAGTGCTGGGGGCATTGCTAGCCTTCCAAAATGGGTAGAAAATGGGATAAAATAATTTAAAAAAAAAACTGAAGCTATATTTAATAGCTAAAAAAAACAATATTTTTTTTTTTTTTAGGTTTTTAGCTTTTTAGAGTTTTACAAAGACTTTTTCTGAATTTACAAGGACAATGGGATCCATCATTATAAGAGCATAGCTGTGAACATTGTGTTAAGGCTTTTCTCAAGAACAAAATTCTCAAAAATTCACAGGAAGATATTGGTGAATGAGGTCCAATGGCATCTGAGAACTTTTGTAGATGGCACATCTCAGAGTAGTAAGTATAAAAAGTGAAAAGAAAGGGAGCAAGATCAACCCCCTGTGGAGCACCTGTGCTGCTTACAGTCTGCTCTGACCCACAGTTCCGTAGCCGCACATACTGAGGCCTACTGGTCAGGTAGTCGCTGATCCAGGACACCAGGGCAGTATCCACCTGCGCCGCAATCAGTTTTTCCCTCAGCAGGAGGGGCAGAATGGTGTTGAAGGCACTATAGAGAAGTCAAAAACCATGACTCTCCCAGTGCTCCATGCCGACTCCAGGTGTGAGTAAGCTCTGCGTAGAGGATAGATGGTGGCATCCTCAACTCCCACATGCGTCCTCAACTCCCACAGTGCTGCGCCCACGTGTGTTCTGAACGAGACTTCATGGATGAGTTGAGTCACTGAACTCTTGGAAGAAGTTTGGTTGGCTGGCTACTTTTGGGAAGATTCACCAAGCTTTCAGGTTTTAACTAGACTATTTGTCCAAAAGTTTGTAGACACCTACTCCTCTAGAGTTGCTTTTGAAATCAAGGGTGATAATAGGCTGTTTGTTTTCCCTTTGCTGCAGCAACAGCCTTTACTCTTCTGCAAAGGCTTTATACTAGACTTTGGAACATTGCTGTGAGGATTTGAAGGCAGGTACAGATAATGGATAATTAGTTATAGATCACAAAGGACATTCAAAATTATCCCAGAGGTATTGGCTGGAGATCCAGCACTCAAGAGAAGTCAGTCCCACTGCAACACAACCCAGTGCTGCAGGGCTTTGTACCTCTCGATCTACCGTATGGCATTGGGCAAGGTGACTTTAGACTCATGCATGGATGCTCCAGAGCGTCCTGTTATATTGGCAATGCTTTTCTATGGCGATTAAACAAGCTGGGCATGTGTGAGTAAATGCCTGTAGTGTCTGTAATGGGTGCCTCGTAAAGTAGCTAAACACACTCATTAAAAGGAGTGTCTGGAAATTTTTTGTATGTATAGTGTATCTTCCAAATAAAGCTGATATTTTGCACTTTAACCTCATCGTCATGGTTTCATTTCAAATCCAGTGTGCAGCAGTGCAGAGCCAAAGCTGCGTTCAAGATATAGGCCTAATTACGTATATCATTATGATCTCTCCCTTTCTGTGCCTGTCTGACAGCGGTTTAGGAGAGAGAGATTGTTTGGGAACTGAACAGTAAGTGTAAGAAAGGGGCTTCAGAGTATAGTCATGGGAAGTAATTGTGTGAAAAATGCTCCAGAGTAAAATTCTTAAATGGGTTTTGTGAGACGTTTTCTTCTGAGTTTTCTTCGAGTGGTCTGACTCAACTAAATTATGAATTCAGGCATGGTTCTTGGTAGTCTGAAGAGCTTTGTCAATGGAAAGCCCAGCTGTGGAGTACTATAGGCCAAAGGCTCACATATGAAGCTGCTTTACGAGCCAAAGCATAAAAAAAATGTGTTTTACCTGGATCAAAAAACACAACCAAAACATAACCATGCTTAACTGTTCAGGAACAGAAATGTTCAATAGAAAACTGGCCAAGGAGTCACAAATAGCTGTCTACACTGGGTGTCGTATGGGGGGCAGGGGGGTTGGGGTCAGGAGTGCTGTATGGGGGGGGGGGGGGTTAGGATGATTATAAGGGCCTGTGACTGACAGGGGTCCTATAAAATGTATTATTTAAGTATTTTGGTAGAATTGTTCTGGGGCCCAGTGCAGTGTCTTCTCATGGGGTTCAATATCCCTAGCAGCACCCCTGTCTTCACTCACCTAGCATCTCATGTTGTTCACAATCATTTATTTCCAATGTTTTATAGTTCTAATCACACTTTCATGATATTAATGCTAAGACCTCTGTATGCTAACATACATTTAAAGTAGCAAGCTGATCAAGTAGTCCTGCTGATCTGAAGCAGGCAGCAGGAGAGTCCGATGGTTAGTCCTCCACCAGTGTCAGGCTGGAAAGGTGAGCAGTCATTAAGAAAGTTAAAAAAATGGAATTTGTTGCGCCCCCTTGTAGACAGCTATAAACGTGCATTTGCTGACAAGCTGAGGGATGCAAAACTGGCATCTGAAGTCTGAAGAATTGTGTACAGTAGCTCTACTGGATTTTACAGAAATATGACAAGTTATGAAGGTGTTAGACAGTTCTTGTGAGAGACTGCATTATTTTAAGGTAAAACTGCTACATAAAATTGATTCAATGATTTTGTCCTTGCCTTGTTGGCACTCATGAAAGAATTAGGCCTCCTTCACCTCCTACATCCTAATTTAACTGCTGACTATGATTAGGGTTGCAGTTTCAACAGTGGGGAACCCTAGAGGCCTTCTAGCCTTCAGAGAAAGGCCTCGGTGGTATAGATAGTTCTTCCATCGTTTTGATCTCCAATGGGTGGGACCAATTTTGCACAAAAAAAAAGATCCCTCTAGACCTTCTGGAAGTCCTAGATACGTCACTGTCAGTGGTTGGAAATAGCAGCAGAGTCACTGTAGACCTGCCACATATAAAGTAACATGCATGTTAATTGTTTGCCAGCTTCAAATAAAACGTATGGATCATCGTTTACCATATAAAATATACTTTTACACTGTTAAAAGATGTGCTTGCTCACCTGCATTAGCTAAGCACTAATATTATTCTTACACCTTTCATGGGCGCACATAAAAATTAGCAATAATGTGGAGGTTTCTGACATTTATGGCCTGAACTGATGGCCCAGCTCTTATAGTTATGGGTCGCCAGTGAGGTTTAGGCTATTTTTATAATTACATTTTTATTCAGCATCGTTCTGATTAGGGATCGTTCTGATATCTGCATGAACAACTCCATGTACACTTTTAACATTTTGTGTCTGCAGAGGCACTGAAAGGTGCTGAAATATTCAAAGGGGGTGCTACACCTATGAAAGTTGCGGTGGCAAATTTTGAACACTGGTTGTAAGGTGGGGGTCATAATGGTCAAAGGTGCTTGGTAAATGTTTTTCCTAATTGTCAGTGCCAGTGCTCAGGTTACACGCTAAAAACAGTGTTTCAAGCACATATTGAGTGGAAGCTAACAGCTGGCTCCTTTTTTCACCGACTGTATGTTTCACTGGAACTTAGAACTAGACTTCAGCTCTTAAACTCAATGCTTTTACTCAGGAAACTCAAACGTGCTGTTTTTAGTGAACCATCCACAAAGCAGTCAAACCTTAATGAGAAGAGCAATTTACTTTGCATTAATGAAAAATAAATGTTAAACCACATCTTGCACAGCTTAGCTTTCAGACATAAGCATCCCATAATTCTGACCAATCATTAGCCCACAGACAACTATATGGGCAATATATGGCAGAATGACAGAAAAAATATGGTAAGCATGTGAAAAGTGAACTTCAGATAAACAATCTGAAGATAAACAAACAAATAAATAAATTATAAATAATCAATGAACTATGAGTGGTATTATTGGAAAGTGGAAGCTTGTAGGAACCACAGCTGATAACTTGTAAAATGTCAGACCACGTAAAGTTACAGAGCGGATTTGAATAGTGCATAAAAGTCTCCAAACCTGCTGTTGGAGCTGAACAGGGGGAACAACTTCATTTTAATGCCCATGGATTTAGAATAGGATGTTGTGAAAGCTCCTGTAGGTGTGACATGTAAGTGTCCCTTTTGCTCATATAGTGGAGAACAATGGCTACCCTAAGAACCATTAGGATACTTAAATGGTTCTTTGCCTGCATGATTAACGGAGTGGAAAAAGGATGAAAACCCTTTGTAGACGATTCTATGAAAAGGCCTATGAACACTATTAGTGGTGCTGAAGCCCTAGCATCCCGCTGATGCTGCTCTTGACCTTTCCGAGAAAATCAAGGCTATAGAAACACACTGAAGGAATTCTTGGCATTGTAAAAGTTTGACTAAAATATTCAAATATGTTGTGCTCTTTTCTTGGAAGAATGACAAATGGGATTGAGAACATGGCTGCATCGAACTTGTTTTGTGTCTCTACCCTGCTCCAGAAACACTTGACCTACATCCTGTGTTTCATGACTAAATAAAATTAGGATTGTGTGTGTTGTCTGCAGTGGGGTGGTAATGTGGTGTGCATGTGCATTTGAATGAATGCGTGGGTTTGAAGGGGTGGGATAATGCTGTGTGCATATGTGTGTGTGTGTGTGTGTGTGTGTGTGTGTTTTAGGGGCTGTTCATGTGTGCATGTGTGTGTGAAAGAGATAACTTTGAGAGGTAAAGGTCATGTGGAAGGAAAAGCACAACTGAGGAAAATGATGCTTTTGATCAGAACACAAGGAAGGAAATATCAGGAGTCAGCAGTTTGTGTGTTTGTGTGTGTGTATGTATATGTGTGTGTGTGTAGTACAAATAGCAGCAGTGGTTGCTCTATTGCATTGAGATACAGTCAGCATTACCCCCCCCCCCCCCCCCCCCCACACACACACACACACTTTTTTACTTGGGCTTTGGGCTTTGAACACATATACGCACACACACACACACACACACACAGAACAGAGAGTGAGAGTGAACTATGCAGTAATTGCTAAATAAATGAGCAGAGCTTTTACACTCTCAGAAATGAGAGGTAATTAACACACTAAAGTTCCAGCTTCTGTGTTGGTGCTGTTTTAACAACGCTTGTGGTTAAACCGTCAGACCTGATGTTTGACTCTTCTAGCGTGAATTGAAGAAGACTCTGAATCAACTAATGAAACGCAAACCTTAAATAGACTGCAAAAATGGGAAATTGGAGAAGATGCCCCAGAATAGTGTCCATTCACTGCAAAGCGGTATTATATCCATGCATTATTATAGCATCTACAGCATGTTGACACGTACACCTGCACACTGTCAGGGGGAATAGAATCAGAACAGCAGCTAATTTTGCTCTAATAGCACAAAACAGAAAGTCTTGTAAACGGGCTACGTGCCCTACCTTCAAAGTACGATGTTTCCCTAACTGGGTTAAGAAGCCCCCCTGGTGAATCTTGCATCAATTTGACATCTAATTTTTGCAAAATGTGTCACTTATATGTCATAAATCACTTCTAGTCCTTTCAGAAAATGTGTTGTTAATCAAAGTCGAACACTATAAATATTATATATTATAATGAAATTGAGGCCTCTCCTAATTTGTGTAAACTCCACTCCATGTTAACAACAGAAAATGGAATATTGTTATTAATTATTATTATTATTATTATTATTATTATTATTATTATTATTGTTACTAATATTATTATTATTAATAATAATAATAGTAGGGGAACATGCCCCTCCCCCCTAATCTAACTTCCATCCCTACCTTGTTCATGTGTCTACAACAACTTTGCGCAACCCTCCACCTCCCCGTCACCTCCCTCTTAGCTCCGTCATCCATCATTCCACTCTTCACATATCTGGGGGGGAGGGGGGCCTGGCTTCCTATCACAAAGCAGAAGCCACTTGAACCACCCAGCAACACCCTAGCAACCACTAAGCAATCCATTATTAACCACCCAGTAACACCACAGCAAATGACATAGCAATTTGCTAGCAACCACATTGCAATCCCCTGGGATGCCATAGCAACTGCCTAACAACAACCTAGCAACCACTTAGCAACACCACAGAAACCACCAAGGGCACACCATAGTGACCAGTTAGCAACACCACAGTATCCCCATAGAAACCACCTAGCAACTACCTAGCATTCTGATAGCAACTACCTGGTATACTATAGTAACTACCTAGCAAAACAGAAGTAACAACCAAGCAACAGCCTGTAAATAGGCACCACTTTAGCTGTGAAACCATTCAGTGTTTTCTTCAGAAAATGTATGTTAGGAGTATTCCTGTTTTGTGCCCAATGATTCTGGGTAGGCTCCAGACCCAGCGTGACCCTGGTCAGGAAGAGCTAACTTTAAATTTTCACTTCAAAAGGAAATTAAAACTCCTTCAAAATTCAAATTTAATTTAATTTTAATAAAATGAAATTATCATATATATTTAAAAGCCTTGTCTTGTAGAACGTAATATAAATGCATATATCACTATTATCCAATGACAAAAATTAGACCAAATGTTCTTCAGAGGGAACGAATCCCAGGAGTGCCATCATCCAGAGGAAGTTTCGGAATTAGTTAGAGCATAACCATTCTGTAAATGTGGGGAGATTAAGTTTGGCCTCATTCACTTGATCATGCAGAGAGAATGAGAGAGGGCAGCTTCTCCCTGAGGTTACCTCACATAAATTTTGCAAGTTTGTGTACATTTTGAGATACTGCCTTTAGGCCGCAAAAACACACCATAATTACAGTGTTACATTGTGTATTTAGGACTACGAATCTGAACACACTGTCTGTGTTAAATAAGACAGTCTGCTAAAACTGCTCTTGTTGAAAGCTAAAAAAAAAACAAAAAACTAATGAGTTTTTTTTAAGAGGATATAGATTTTTCTGTTATTCGAGCACAAAAAAACAAACTGGTTAAAAAAATAATCTTGGTTGCTGATTACAATTCAAGGGCCTGTACTGTGAAAAAACAACTTGACCTTTTATTTGATATAAAATTGAGATGTAGAATATAAACACTATTAAGGTTTTAAACCATGCACTTTTTCCTTTATCCATACCTAAAGGATTACATATGCACATATTTAGCCAACTGCAGTTTAGCTCCACCCAGTCAAATTGAAGCAACAAGGAGTGTTTCAATCATAATAGAGCTTATTTACATAGATCAGTCTTAAAACAGCACAGCCCTTTATTCAAAGGCACAAGTTCCCCCACCCTAGTCCTGGAGTACCCCAGCCCTGATCATTCCCCTGCAATAACACACCCTCTTCAACTCAAAAAGGGCTTTCTGATTAGCTGATTTCTTGGATCAGGTGTGTTGGAAGCAGAGGAAACACTAAAAGCCTTTTCTGGAAGGAGACTCTATGACTAGGGTGGGGAACCTGTGCCTTAAGTCCATTTAACACCACTTGCATAAAAAGTCCCTATAGAGAAGTGTTGCCAATACGATAGAACTTCTTGGAGCACATAAATATGATCCCTTTAGCACCATGCCTAATTCCAGGCATGGGCTAGAGGGTTATAAAGCTCCCAATCATTGAGCTGTGGGGCAGTGGAACTGTGTTCCCTGGAATGATGGTGGCGCTCCATCCAATACTATTGGGATGACTTGGGGATGAGTTGGGGTGGTGATCATTCAACATCCTGACCTCATTAACGCTCTTGTTGCTGAATGCAATATAATCCTCACAGCAATGCTCCAAAATCTAGTAGAAAGCCATCTTTACTGGACAGTAGAGACAGTTACTAAAACAAAAGCAGTTTTTTAACACCCCTGATGTTGGAAGAAACAATGAATTAGCAGGTGTCCCAATACTTTTGTCCATACAGTATTGCTTTTTAAATTCGCTTCTAAATTGAAAGCAGTTCTAAGAAAATAAGGAATGGCTGGAAAATGGTCATATAAAATGTTTTTTGTGTGGAACATGGAAAAAAAAAACAAGAAAAATGAATGGATAATAATAACAATTAATATAACACAACATGATGTTTCGATTTAAAGTGAATGGATTTCTGTATCCTTCTAAATTACAGACTCAAACCACAGAGCGTGTCTATTCAGGCATCACACACAACTCCAATATTTCCCTCCTGAGGTGAATTTCCAATCCAACACATTCACTCTGTAACCCTTGGGATTCTGTGTGTCTGTGTGCATGCACATGCCTGAGTGTCAGCTTTATCGATGCATGTCACCATGGAGATTTATTTCCTTTCGAATGTCTCAGCCTAACAACCTGGAGAGAGAGAGAGAGTCCAGTTATTCATGAACCTGTCGCCTAATCTGACAGGTGAAGCTAATATGACGCTGTGCTGAAAGAGGAAGAGGAACGACAGATGACTGAGGCATGAGAGAGAGACAGAGAGAGAGAGAAAGAAAGAGAGATGGACCTGAAAAAAAGAATAAAGACTAGGCCTAAAGACCCTGTATCACGTCGACAGAGTAGTGTTGCCCTGTACTGTAACTAATGAGCAGAGCTTGTGTGATCGTTACTGTAGCTTTATATTGTACTCACTCGTAGTTCAGTGGCACAATGCAGTCTTTTGCAGCTCGGTGACAGACAGCATAGTTTCTAGTTTCTACCAAACTTTCCCCTGAAAAGCTGTGACAGGTGGAGCAAAGACTCTGTCCTATTAAAAAATGATATATATAATGTATTGCTTTCCTGTATATGCTATGTACATGCACAGGGGCTGCAACACGGGCTGTCCTAATACCTTGTCTTGCAAAACTATTCAACAGCTGTCTTCACTAGGGCAATATCTTAAATCTGTGCAAACCTTCTGCAACAAAGGGGTTGAATGTGAACGTGTGCAAACAATGGTTTTCAAATAGCAATTCTTGTCGTAGAATATTGTATGCCATAGAGCCAAGCCTGGGCAATGAAACAATAATGATATGTATCGCGATGGACTCATCATATAGCAATAAGACAATTTTTCAATTGAATTGAATGATTTTACACCCGCCCTTGCTAATGAACAGCCTATCATATCCCTTGAGAGTCAAGCATACTATGACTGACATACCAGCAGCCAATCATTTAACAGGTGTAGGGTGGGAGTAGTGTAACCTGAGCAAGTAGCGTAAGGTAGAGCAAAGTTCAGTTTGCTCACAGGGTCACAGACTGCTCAAAGTGTAGTGTTGAGTCTTGTGATCTCCATACTGACTTTAGTAGTGTCTAAGCAATACAAACTAGCTAGGGGTATTGTCTGAGTGTCTGCTAAATGCCTTTATTGTAGATGTTAAAGTGAACAATTTTACATCAATCATTTAAGAAAATGTTCAAATGTCAGTCTGACAACTATTACAAATGTTCAACTGCTGTAAATTTAGGATATGTATCCATATAATCAGGATGGTTAGCTTTAGCTTAGTTAGCACTAGCCCAAAAACAGTCTGCTCACTACAGAACACATTCGAAAAACTTGCTGGCTGTCCAAATACTGGAGGAGACAACAGAAGTGGCTTCTAGCAAAGGATACATGACTGTATGAAGAACCCTGGAAGCCTATTTGAGATTTTTGAGAGAGGACAGACAACACAAGGCCAGCTGTTCTCCTGTACAGAGGCATGTTCTCCAGTGAACAATGTGATTGGCTGAGTTTATCAATAATCATTGTCAAATCTGATGATGCTGAAGTAAGTCAGCTTACTCAGTTCCCCAATTGCTTGTTCTCTCCATTACTACCACTCCTTCTTTCCCCTTGTTCTGCCCATGATCTTTCAGGGAAGGAAGGAAAAAGCAGGAAAGGAGTGGGAGGACTGGACCAATAACAAAAAAATTTCTTGACACAGCCTAAGGGAATGTGGCCTGTGTGTCACCTCATATTTATACCCCAGTAAAACAGGGAGTCATGGCTAACCATTTATGAGCTCCTAAATGCTCAGGTGAACTTTAAAACTAGCCATTATTGATGGACCTATGAATTCTGGATTGCCCCAGCAAATTCTACAGTAGAATGTCAGGGTGTCTGTCTGTGCAGCAAGACAACATCCCCATGCACGCAAGTAAGTCTACAAATAAATGGTTAAAGCAGGAACAGTTCCACTTCCTGAAATGGCCAAGTCAAAGTCCAGACCTTAACAGATCTTAATAGATATGTTCTGGAAGGACATAAAAAGAGCAATTGATGCAAGAAAGCCCACCATCATCACTGATCTGAAGCACCAATAGGCCACAATTTCTCAAACCTGTTGTGCAGGATTAATCCAGTTCAAGGGGGTCACAAATTACTAAAATCAAGGGTTTTTATGAACATATTAATTGTACAATTTTGATTTAAATTATTTAACCATTGTTGCAAATGTTATCATTAAACCTTTACAAATTTTCAGCTGTTTACAATTAACCAATCAAACAAAATCAATTTAAATAGCTCAACACAAGTAAAAGAACAAGTGCTTTCTCCAAACTCCATGCACAATGCCACTTTTAATGACTACTGCAGTCTCATAATTATTCAAGGCCTTGAACGAAATCCAATATAAGAGCTCACATTTGCAAATCAGGTGGCAAATCAAGGGCTTCATAAAATGCATCAAATAACTGGACTGGTTAGGGGTTTATTGACTGTGAAGATTGTTGCTTTCAAGAGTTCTCCAAAACATTCAGAGAAGAGATTATTACCCAAACAAGGAAAAGGATACAAAGAGAGGGCAATTGCACTGAATGTTTCCAGACATACAGTTGTAAGCAACTAAACACTGGCTAGGATGTGGCAGAAAGAGGACACTGGTTGGTCACAGCACTGAGTTTTCAGTTTACATAGTAAGGCACATACTAAACTATAAAGGTCTCCATGCCTGTACACCTACACTGACCCAAAAGCACAAGAAAAGATGGCTCCAATCTGCTCAAAACCATATATGTTTTGGGATTCTGTTCTGTGGAGCAATGAAACAAAACTGTACAAACCTATGGATCAGCAGTAAGTCTGGAGGAGGAAGAATTAAGCATATGGTGAAAGGAACACCCTACCTACAGTGATGCCTGCCAGTGGCTCAGTGATCCTCTGGTGCTGCTTTGCTTCCTCTGGGTCTGGAAAGCTGCAGCGTGTGCATGGCAAGATGGATTAAATGAAGTAGCAGGAAATCCTAGGAGAAACGGTCATGCCTTCTGGGAGGAAGCAGAAGTTTGGGCAACATTGGAACTTCCAACAATGGAACTTCCGGACAATGTTTCCAAGCATAATTCAAAGTCCACCAAGGCATGGTTTTAGAAGAAGTCCTGGAAGATGATGAAGTGATCATCAGAGTCTGGTGGGATTTGAAGGTGGTTACAGCACGCTAACCCATGAGTACTAGCAAACTGGAGGCCACTGCCCATGAGGAATGGGTATGATTCTTCAGGAATGCTGCCAGAAGATGGTATCTGGCTATGCATCACATTTGCAGTAGGCCATTACAGAAAAAGGGTGGTCTAATGCAAAGACTACAGTAGTAAAAAAAAGTGTAATTTTGTATTGAATTAGAAGAAGCCACTTGTTCTATTAGTTGTGTTGAGCTATTTAAAGTGTTCTTGTTTGGTTGGTTTATTGCAAACAGATTAAAGTTTGTAAATGGTGATAATAAACCTTGCAAAAAATGCAACTGTAGGATAAATGTAAAACTTAAATGTATTTGCGTTATTTGAACTGTCAATATGTGGTCCAAAAAGATGCATGTGAAGGAGGCCATAAGAAAAAGTCTGCCCAGTTTAGGAACAACCACATTATCTGTCAAACATGGTGGAGGCACTGTTATAGCATGGGCATGTATGGCTACCAATGGAAGTGGGTCACTGATCTTTATTGATACGACAGCTTACAGAAGTAGCACTATCAATTCTGATGTGTATAAAGCTATACTTTCTGCTGCAAATGCTGCAAGACCAATAGAACAGCACTTCACGGTACAAATGGATAAAGACCCAAAACATGAAAGGAACCCAAAAGCTTCTTAAGGCGAAGAAATGGAATGTTTTTAAATGGCAGAGTCAGTCACCTGACCTTAACCCAACTCCCATGCTTTTCACTTGCTGAAGACAAAACTGAAGGCAGACAGACCCACAAACAAGCAGCAACTGAAGACGGCTGAAGTAAAAGCTTGGCAAAAAGAGGCAACTCGACATTTGGTGATTCCATGGATTCCAGACTTCAGGATTTGCATCCAAGAATTAAAAATACTGTCTATATTTACAAGTGATTCGTTTGTCCAATTACTTTTGGAAATGGAGGGGCTATGAAGGAAAAAAACCCAAGAAAATGCACAGTTATCATTGAACCCCTATATATATATATATATATATATATATATATATACGCACACTGTATATGGGTTCTTTTTTATCTGAAGCATGCCATCTCTGATCAAGGGCTCCTAAATAAACCCATCATTAAAAATGCTTTGTTCCTCGTTCCTTTTATCATCCTCATGTCTCTTTGCACATGCTTTATGAATGCCCGGGTTTTGAAACACTTCTCATCGAGAACAAATGGAGCGGGTTGGCAGCAGCAGAACGCCACACCACTCGCTCATTAATGCAGTGCTGCAGCAGCCATTTTGCCAGGGACAGTTGGTGTGCAAAAGAAGGGAGGACAGGCTGACCAGATCCACATGAGGAGGGAGAGAGAGAGAGAAACAGAAAGAGAGAGATGAGATGCTTTTCTATAGATTGTCAGATCATCTTGTTGGTGGGGGGGTGGTGTGATTCTTACAGGCACAGGCAGCCACATTGGCCTTCTGTTCTTTGGCTTCGTCACTCTGCTCATTTGTTCCTGTTTTTATTGCTGCATGTCGCCTTTTTATTGTGCATATCACTCCGTCCTTTCTCTGCTGCTTCTTCTTTTGTTATCCTTTGTCCATTTTTCTTTGTTTTTTTTTTCATTTTCTCATAAATGGCAATTATGTCTACTTAATTGGTTTTGAGAATATACAGAATATAGTCCAAATGTAACCAGACACCCTTTCTAATAAGTGAATTCAGCTACTTTAAGGTGTTCTCATTGCTGACACAGGTGTTTTATAAGCTTTAGAAACGAATGTTTTTTGCCATCATTGTGGCATTTATGATGTTGAACGCTGGTTAACGTATGTAACCATATGGTTCTGTAACTGTGGAAGACTGCCAAGGATGGTACAGACTGTAAAAAATAATCTCACGCATGTAGGCAGGTCAACATCTTTTACCAACAAAGTTAGGGACATGTCGTCACATGTCCCTAACTTTGTTGGAGTAACTGCCTCCACTGTCCGGGGAATGCTTCCTTCGTAAGAGCATTAGTGAGGTCAGGATGTAGGATGATCACCAACCCTCCTCATCCCAACGTATCCCAAATGTATTGAATGGCACGCCATCATTGCAGAGAACACAGTTCCACTGCTTTACAGCTAAAAACTGGGGGCTTTATACCCCTCTAGCTCACACCTGGCGTTAGGCCTGCTTCATATTTATCTGCTCCAGAGAGTCCTATTCTATTGGTCATACTAATGCAGAGACTAGACAAGCAATGGGTGCAACCTAAAGCAGCTGAATGCTATTCATCAGAAAGGGTGTCCACAAACATTTGCATACATAGTTTATATTAGCCTTT
This sequence comes from Salminus brasiliensis, assembly GCF_030463535.1. NCBI lineage: Eukaryota > Metazoa > Chordata > Actinopteri > Characiformes > Bryconidae > Salminus > Salminus brasiliensis. The sequence goes on from NC_132884.1 coordinate 31,959,036, forward strand.
TGCCCATGTCACATCTTCCTCAGAACCCGAATTCTTGCGGATTCCAAATGACAAACAAATCTGATCGCCTCTCATAGTCACAGACCTATGCTTATACACCGAACCAGCATTGTGTGTCCTTGTTCCAGATCACCAGGGGCAGTGCAAACACTGTGGAAGCCTTGTATCAACAATATCACCAGGAATGTGTACCTGGGACTCAAGGGGTGTCACTTATAGACTAGGAAGTGGCAACGTTCACACAGAAGAACTTAATAATGTGCAGAGTGATGCCCAGGGCGTCATGTGCAAACCTCTGCAAGACCTGGTTGAGTAGGGCCCAGGATGTTGCAATGCTCCCGTTGGAATGACATACGAAAGGATCCAGCAGAGACTAGCCAACAGACTTGTAAGCATGCCTGATGACTTCCACAACCCAGTGTGGTAACCAAGGGCATCACTACAGATTTAGGAATAGGAGGGCTATGTCTTTACTTGCGGGGTTTGGGGCGGGATTCCCTCAGGGTAAACAAAGATTCCCTAAAATGTCTGTTTGTCATCACAAAAGGCAGCCAGTGTTATTGGTTTATTGACAGATTGGGCAGGCAGAACTTTAGGAATGAATGCTTGGGCCATAGAATCACGGTACTATCCTCAGGGATGGGGCGGCTGAGAGAGAGAGAGAGTGCAACTCACCAACTTCTTTACTTCTAATTGCCAGGAGGAAGGCTGTTTTAAGACACTACCATTTAATCTTTGCACCACTGGCTGGCTCCAATGGAGTGTTGCACTAGGAAGTTAACACCAGGGGCAAGTCCCAGGTTGGGCTCCGGGGCTTTCTGGTGGGCAGAACTGGCTGTCTCCCTTCAGGAAGGCGATGAGACCATGTTAACCCAAGGCCGTCTGAACAGGAACATGTTTGCCCTGTAGGGATGACGCAAAACCTTTTAACATCTGGAGAATTGCTCTCAAGTTGAGCTTGCTGATGTGCTGTAACCGATGTGCCCTGGTCCTGAATATGCTTTCATCCTGGAGGGGGTTTGAGGGGCCACCACGGATTGTGATTCCAGAAGCTTGCTTTTCAGCCTGGTGTCAAGAGGAAACCAAAAGACCATTTCTGGAATCGTACAAAGTGTCCTCAATAAAGTTTGATGCAGAAATTACTGACGCAACTCAGACACATCGCATCAAAGAGAAAGTTTGAACAGAGAAAGTTACAAAGCAACCAGTGTAATATTTTTACTTGAACCAACATCTAAACTTAACCTACTACACCTCAACCTAAACTTAACCTATGAAACCTTAACCTAAACTTAACCTACTACACCTCAACCTAAACTTAACCTATGACACCTAAACCTAATTCTTAACATAACCTAAACTTAACCTACTACACCTCAACCTAAACTTAACCTACTACACCTAAACCTAATTCTAACCTTAACCTAACCTAAACTTAACCTACTAAACCTAATTCCAACCTTAACCTAACCTACACCTCAACCTAAACTTAATCTACTACACCTAAATCTAATTCCAACCTTAACCTTAACCTAACCTACACCTCAACCTAAACTTAATCTACTACACCAAAACCTTATTTTAAACTTAACCTAACCTAAACTTAACCTACTACACCTAAACCTAATTCTAACCTTAACTTAACCTAAACTTGACCTACTTCACCTAAACCTAATTCTAACCTTAACTTAACCTAAACTTGACCTACTTCACCTAAACCTAACTCTAACCTTAACCTAACTCTAACCCTAACCTTACATTGCGCAGGGAATTGTGATGACACAATGATTCAAATGCTCGAATGCGAAATTCGAATGTCACAAGAAAAAAAGAGTTTTTATTTCCAGAGGGTGATATTTTACATAATTTCTACATTATTTACGCATAGTTTGTTCACTGATTCATAAATAAAAAGACATCTAGAATAATATTAAAATATTCAAACATGTGTGAAACAATATTTGAGGGGTTCCTCGTTTCAATGGAAACATGATAATCAGAAGGAAATTTAACCAGCGTGGAGCCAGGTGTAAATGTAACCAGCGTGGGGCCAGGAGCCAAGCATTTTAAAACACTGAAACATTTTTTAGTCCAACTCTTTCAACTGTGTTGGTGCTTGGAAAAGCTTTGTAATGGCCAGCACTAGTAGACTGTAAAATTCTTACAGAAGTTTTCTTACCAGAGTTTTCTTCCATTAATTTATGCTTAGAGCTCCGTAATGGAGAAAAGCATTCAGCTTTTAGGACAAGAACGGCTGGGTTGTGTACATTTTGCCATACAGCGCCACCAGTGGACGGGAGCTTCTTGTAACTCGTAAAATATGTACTAAATATTGGATGGGAGCTAATGTTATGAATGTCTTGGGGTGCACTTTAGTTGTATATGTACTGAGATCTTTCTGCACTTTTTTTAAACGAATAATGGTGTGTGCATTTGGCATATACTGTAGTGTATATTAGGCCAACTTTTCATGGTGGCTAGTCTTGCCTGATGCAGTTCTGATGGCTTTTCTGCTGTAGTAGATGACTATCATTTTTTTATTTGTTTAGACATCTTCATTATTGACCATTCTGCCCTGTTTGGCTGACTGCAGAGAAAGCCATATAACTAACTGTGAAGTAATGATCTGTTCCAGTGATGCAGGGAGAGACACTGGGCTGGATAATGGTAACACTGTTAGTAGCCACTGCCCCATTTTATCCTTTAACATTCATAATTCATATGTAGCCAACTAGCCAGTCGGCTGGTAGCGTTTGAAATGAAAATCATTGGTCACCTAGCAACAGTGCGGGATAATGATGGCATACATGTAATTATCCTTTCAGTGAAAGCCACCTGAACTACAGTGAACTGTCCCCACCAATAGTAGTTGCGGCAGTAGTTCTAAAGGTTTGCGAGGGCACGGTATGGTGGTGAGTGGGGGCTTTGGAATATGTTGCTGGACACAGGGGGTCTTTGGAGGGGTGGAGGTTGAGAATCATTAAAAAAACTGCAAATTAGTTACTGCATTTCAGAAATAGTGACTTAAAATACCAAACTTTTTCACACGGACCAACTCAACAATCCCCCAACAAACTTTCCTTTAAAAAAAGGTGTTAAAAGGTGTCTTTTTAAAAAGGTGCCTTTAGCCACGTGCATGTGGATTTGGGCGTATGCTGTTTTCCCGTTTCCCTGTGCAGCAATGCACAAACACCCCACTGATAACATACCAATTACTTTAGCTTTTTCTGTGAGTGACCCATCCATTGTGCTGGTGTGTGTGCGTATATGTGTGTGTGTGTGTGTGTGTGTGTGTGTGTGTGTGTGTGCGTGCGCTTGTGCAATTGTGTTTGTGTGCAATCTCTCTCTTTCTCTCTCTCGCTCTCTCTGCATGGCTCAACACCAGTGTTTACCTATTGCTATCTGTCCATCCTCTCTGCTCGTTAGGAGTCTCTCTCTCCTGCTCCCTCGCCCCCTTTCCCCCTTGCACTAATGACATGTTTTTCTATGCTAACTAATACTCTCTTAATGATGCTGTGATAACTGGAACTGGCTAATATCGCACAAGGTTTTTATGCTCATTTTGTGTGTTATTACTACAAAAACAGAGGAGGCTAATAGCAACCACACTGAACCATGCAAACAGCCTCATTAGAGCTTTCTCTCCCTCTATCTCGCTCACTCTCTCTTTCTCTCTCTCTTTCTGTGTGTGTACACTGTGTGTCATAAAGAGCTCCATGGCACTGTTTGTTGTTTGCACGCCAACGACTGAATGAAAGCTATAGCCTGCTGCAGCCAACCAAAAGAAAGACAAGAGAGAACAAGAGAATTATTAAAAGTCTGTAAATAGAGAGACAGCCAGGCGCATGTGTATAAATGTCTGAGAGCAAGAGGAATATGAATAAAAGTGAACAACTGCAGGGCACAACTTGAGACAGCGCACAGTGTTGTCACAGGGGGATAATGTGTCACATACATTAAAATGAATGCTTTAATATTATGAACACCTTTACACCTACTCATAGGTGCAGTTATCTAATCAGCCAATTATGTGGCGGCAGTGCAGTGCATAAAGCCATGCACATACAGACTAGCAGCTTCAGGTAAGATTTAGATCAGCCATCAGAATGGGGAATAATGCGACCTCAGATAAATGCCAGATGATCTGGTTTAAGTGTTTCTATAACTGATGATCTTTTCTCTACAACAGTTTCTAGATTTTATTCAGAATGGTGTAGCAAAGAAAAAAAACAGATTTGGAGTTGCTTTGTTGATGGGAGAGGTCAGCGGAGAATGGTCAGACTGGTTAGAGCTGACAGAAAGGCTACTGTAACTCAGATACTACTACTAGCAGGTGGGCTACAACAGCAGAAGACCACATAGAGTTCCAATTCTTTCAGCCTAGAACAGAAAGCTGAGGCTGCAGCGCTGAGGCACAGGCTCATTAAAACTGGACAATTGTAGACATAAGAGATAAATATAGCCTGGTCTGATGGAGGTGGTGTGTTGATGTGGGAAATGCTTTCTTGGCCCACTTTCAGTCTGTAAATAACATTCTTCTTTTGAATGCCATGGCCTTTTTGATGATTGTTGATGAGCATGTGTATCTTTTTAGGACCACAATTTAGCCATTCTAATGGCTACGTCTAGCATAATATAGCACCATCAACACAAAGCAAAAGTCATCTCAAACTGGTTTCTTAAGCATGACATTGAGTTTAGGGTTTTCCAGTGCCTTTCCAAGCCACCGTTCTGAATCCATAGAACCCATTTGGGATGTATGAGAACAGGAGATGTCCAGTATGAGCATGATCCTGAAAAATCTGCAGGAATTGCATGATGCAATCATGTCAACATGGACTACAGGTCTGTAGGTCTACAGGTCAATACACTGCTGAGTGTAATGTTTCCAGTCTGTGTGTGCTGCCTAGTGGGCCACACTATTCAGTGGGAACCAATAATCTAATTAAACATTGATGTGGGGCAGAAAATATACAGACGGAGCACATGCCACACAGTTCCTTCTCAGCCATGCCAACCCTGAATGAGCCGTGCCAATCTTTGCCAAACCATCAGAGGCCATGCCAGTCCCTACAAACTCATGCCAGGCCTTACCAAATCATGCCAACCGACACCAGTCTTTTCCAACTGATGCCTGTCCATGCCAGCCTTGCTATGGCTGGCCAGGGCAGACAGATAGGAGCACAGCATGTATTCTCTTTAAGCTGCTCCTAATTGGGCCAAAATGAGCCGGGTGAATCACAGGCTTAGAGAGCAGCGAGGGGGAACCGATGCTGTTTTTTATGCCACTCTCTGTCCATCTCTTGCTCAGTCTTTTGACTTCCTGTCCATCTCTCTTTATGTCTGCTAGGAGGACATCCCACATTGATCAGTGGGGAAGTATTATGTTTGTTTTAGGAAAAAAGTGATTAGGAAGTAATGAGTTCAGTGTTAGTGAGGTCCATAGTTGATTCTTGAATCAGTATTGGCTATTTGCTTAAGGGCAGTTATCCCAAGTAGCCTTTAAGGTACCTTGGTGTCTTTTTTGTGCCAAAGACCCAGGAGGAATTGGTATTGGCTAACTTTGCTAACACAGTTTCTCATCGTTTTCAATCTATTTGTCTTCATCTGTTACAAACTGGGGTACCTTATAAAGATTGAGTGGTAGAGAGTTCCACATTTTTTGGAGCATAAAACAAAAGGCTTTTCTTGTGCTTAAGTCTTGGAACATTCACTAAGCAGCACTTGACAATCTTAAAACTCAATTTCAAACACAGTCTGTCAGGCTTTTAGAAATGTAAGAAGTTGCTCAGACTTTAAAAGTGTTTAAAAAAAACAATAAATTATAATCGAACAGTTCTGTTTCACATCCAAGCAAGTTACAATTGGTGTAATAACATTCCTCTTTCAGGTACAGGCTGTTCCCTCTTTTATGTTTTATGAAACCCCAAATGCCAGGCATCATATTAGTCTAGCTTTATAGACATACTTTGTTAAAAAAATACTTACTAAATAACATTATCAATGTGGGGTTTAAATGTGAAGGTAGTGTCAAGAATTACTCCAAAATGTCTAACTGCTATCTTTTCACTGCCTATGAGGAGATTATATTAAAATTCGTGTTCATCCACCAAAAAATACTAGATAAATAGTAAAGCTCTAGCACCATCTGGCACTTCAGATTTGTATAATTGCATAATATCTGCATAACCATTGAAGCTGACCCAGTGCTCACTGAACTAATGGCAGCATACATGATGAGAATGAAAGTGGTCCAAGTGCAGAGCCCTGATGTACACCATAGTGAATATTATTATATTATATTACACCATAGTTGTGGAGATGTGTTACAGTATATTTTCTTCGGATTAAACATGCCTAGTGTAGTTCAGTTTTCCAAATAATTCAGAAGTATAGTTTCCAATGAAGCACTGATGAGCACATTATTTCCATTAGTATTTGTTCAGAGGTCTTCTCAGAACCTAGTTTTATTTTCTTACTGAGATTATTTCAGTGGATATGCTGCCAAGGAATCCGTTTGAAATGTTTTTGAATAATGGCGTTAAAATTGCATCTAGAATGCAAGGGAAAGTACTTAACTGCAAAATAATTTGCATAGTTCCTCCAAACAAATTATTCTCACTTGGTTGGAGATGCCTCAGTGAGCCAATCGTTTAGGGGAGAAGTATTTAAAAGATTCTCAAATGACATTTTCAACCAATAGTCAGCAATATCATATATATAGTTGTTATTTTGTCATTTATCTTGTTTTCTTCTCCATGCTCACGTGAACTCTTTTTGCCTCTTTTACAGAGACACAAACGCTCATTTTTAAAGCATTACTCCTTTTTATAAGACTTTTTTCTCATTGATAATCATTGCATCACGTATGTATTATGTGATGGTTTTATTTCTTATCATCTACAATATGTACAGTGTTGCTAATTCTCAAAAGCAAGCTTCAGACCATGATGGCAACACTTGCTAGTTTATGGTAATAGGAGCTCATAATTCAAGTAGGCTACTAGGTGGGTTTCAGTGGCTGACACTGCTGTCCCATTAGAACAAACATCAATCTACAAACTGCAATAATTCATTTAATATGGACACACATATACAATATCAACATAAATCTTGAATAATATCCAATTCCATGGCACTATTATTGTTAAAAAAAAACACATTTGCTCAGTGGGCTGTAAGAAATCATGTCATTTCTATCATATTTGTTATTTCATGTGTTTTATCTTATGAAGTTCCTTACAAAGCTCCACTTAGCTTCAGTGTAGATTCCTCCCAACACACCCTGCCAAAGCAATATCCCACAATGCATTTGGCCTCGTCATATGCAAGCTGTTTCCCCATTGGACCAGCAAGCTGTTCCCACAGCAGTCTGACGAGAGACTGGTCCCAGGGGCTTGTGGGTAAGGCACCTGTGTTTAATACCAGGCAAACGAGGGCCAAGGACGACAAAGCTGCAATGAGGTGAGTTAATTAAGTTAATTTTAGGTAATTAGACCCCCTTGTGTGTGTCTGCAAGACTCTGCTTCTTTCCGTGCGTCTGTGTGGAAGCATTCGCACAAGTACATAATGTATATATCCTTCCTTCCGCTTGTGCGTCTCCGGGAAGGTGCCAGAAGGATGCAAAGCTGCAACAGGCTGACATAATGCACACGAATATGAGTGTGTGCTGTTATGGTGTGTGCAGGGCCAGCTGTTCAAACAGGCCTGTGAATAATGAGCTCTCTGCATGTCTCCTAGCTAGACAAGCAGCATGGGCAAGATGAGAAAGCTGTGGTGAACATCTATTACAGATTTTTCTTTTTCTCTTTTTCAAGCAGAGTCAATGCGAATCTGCGGTTTTAAACACATGTTTATTTTTATTGTTATGGCATTTCGTGACACTGTCGTTTATACTATTTACCACACATGCAACGGATACATTATTGCATATAGCAGTTGTAGAGGCCATGCTGTTATACTACGCACAATGTTTAGGATAACAATTCTGAAATAAATCTTGCAATTTAGGTGAGAAACAGTCTGTCAGTTTCATATCAGTGGCTCTAAGGAGGTTGCTGACTCAGTGGAGTACCGGTTAAGAGGCTGAATTAATTTACTCGAAGACATTGGTTCCATAATGTAGATAAGATTGCATCGCATACCTGGGGAATTCCCTCACCGCGCAACAACACACACCAGCCTGCATTTATCCTGCTAAGTTGTGCTATTTAGTTTACTGGAAATAGGCTTCAGCCATCCATCTCAGGCTCAGCCCGTCCAACAGGGAACGTCTACGAGATGGAGACGGTAACAAAAAAGAAAAAAAAGAAAAGAAAAATCACGCAGACTGTGGGCCTTATCATATGAGTGAGTTCCTTGTATTTTAAACCCTATTCCACCACTGCTTATCACTCCTGACTCATCCAGCTCTCAGAAACATACCAGTGTTATCACAATCCTTAATTAAATTTTAAATCACATGCTATCTTATGCCATACACACAGTATCTGCAAATTGAACACTCCTTTTGACTAAACTATGTGTAGTATGTCATGTTAGATAACGTTTTAGTTGTATCTGTTGCTTCAGCTTTCAACTAATGTGACATACTGGGGCCCACATGTACTTTGGCGTTTTGCCCCTAGTTTTAGGTACTAATAAAATACACTCTGACCAATCAAGCATGCACATTATGCATGACGGTAGCAAGCTAGCCTATACAAGCTAGTACAGCACTAGACCACCCTTCTTTTATTTCATTTTGAAGTTATTAATTTTTCAGGAGGTCAGAGAGAAGATAATCCACTCGCTTAAGGAAGATAAAGTCAAAGTAATATAAGTGGAAAAAAATGGAGTTTCCAAAAATGGAGTTCAAAACATGATTAAAAGATACAGAGAAAATAGCAAGATCTGATAGTCCCCTCAAATCTGCCTCATTAGATAAACAGCACTTAAAGCTTTCATCTTTGAGAGAGAAGAGGAAATCAAGCTCCAGTTTTCAATCAGGTTTGAAAAAACCAAAGGTGTTTGTGTCCAACCTTGCATTGTGAGAGGATGACTCAACACCGTGGATCTGAAGGGATGTGGGGCTGAAATGGGCCAGGAGATCTTACTTGGAAAAAGAAACAGACAAAAAAGAACATGCAAGCTACTGAACTTGTTGCTGTATAGTTCAGAGAACAATGGGCTGACCACTCCAGAGTCCAGACCTCAAACTCATTAAATGTTAAATTGAACACCCAGGGCCGCTGTATTGGAGAGAAAAGTTAGGATGATTCTAAGGGTTTGTGATGGACAGGGACCCTATGAATGTATTAATCGAGTATTGTGGCAGAATTGTTAAAGTTGTGGGGCCCTGTTGTGGGGCCCTGTGTAATATCTTTTCATGGGGCCCAAAATTTCTAGGAACGCACCTGTGAACACTTAAAACTGAAGTGCTGCGGATTTCTGCATAGATTGGGAATCATTGGGAATCACTGACATCCCCCTGCACTGTACTATACATGGAAATGGAAAAGTAATTGCAAATGGAAATGATGTTGGAAATGCAGCTGGTTATGTTTGGTTAACAGGCTTTCACTAATTTTATCCACCTCTTAAAAATCTTCATTGCAGACATGGCTACCAATGGCCTTAGCACCCAGCATGTCTGTGCTGGTTGACTAGCACTAGCTTGGTTGAGCTGGTCAATTAGTTTTTTTTTTTTTTATCAAACCAGTGAACCAGCTCGGTCATTGTGGACTAGCTTAGTCATACTGGTTGCCCAGCATGGCCATGCTGGTTGGCTAGCTTGGTTAAGCTTGGTTTATATCAATGTGGTCATACTGGTGGATCAGCTTGGTCAGGCTGATCATGCAAGTCTAATATCTAAGATCTAATGGATCCTCATGGTCATGCTGGTCTATAGGTTTAGTAATATCATTTGACCAGTGTGGTCATGCTGCTAGACCAGCTAAACCTTCATACTCAAATGAAAACATACCCTATGCTGGTCAACCACCCCGACCAGCTCGAGCTTCTTCAGCACAGTAAACTGAATGTAAACGACAGGCTCTTTTTCACATCGGTACATCTGGCCCTCGGTGTGCATGCGTGCATGTGTACATGTGGATGCAGCTTTTGCTGGCATGTAGTTTTACAGTTTGAATAAGAGTCTGGATGCGAGTTGATCCCAGGAGGATGAACTACATCATTACAAAACTTGCACATTTGTGCTGTTAGGGAGAGAGCGGGAGAGAGAAGACGGAGCCTGACAACAAAGAGGAGCAGGAAAATATAGTTCAAAGTGGCTTTCAAAAGTGGTGGAGCTGGCAGTGACGCTATGTGTCATCACCGCGTCTGATTTTGATGCGCGCGGACCTATTTGCTCTTCTTTGAATGCAAACACGCATTTCCCCATGAAAGAATTTGAAGAGCAGCAGAGAGGCACTTGATGTTGTGTCAGCACGAGAGACATTGAGAGTCTTGTGGAGTAACGGCACGGCTGCCTGCACAGCTCATCACTGACCACAGAAGGGGAACAAACACACAGCCACGATGACACAGGGCCTAATTCGCCAGATCTATCAGCAGATGACAATGGATTCAAACATTAAAACGTATTAAACAGTACTTTTCCAAATTACGCCCTTTGATTCACCATGAATACAAATGAGGCATTGTAACTAATGCTGTTATAGTGCTTCTGCTGCTGCACCGATGTCATCAGGAGTTAGAGCTGCTGATGCAGAGCAGTGCTTGCCATGCTGTCATTCTTAGATCTGGCTAATAGTAGTGTTTTAAAATCCTCTCTTTCTCTCTCTGTCTCTCTCTCTCCCTCTTTCTCTCTCCCCGGACACTTAGGGAGGGGGGGGACCTTCTTCGCTCGAGAAATATTTTTAATCTTCCCCATTGCCCTGCTGGGCTGCTGGGCGTAAATTGGAACGCTTCTCCAATTAGGTTCGTGAAAAGCACTTTGCAAGGATGTGAGAAGTGGCAGCACTATGGCAACCGCAAAGTCATACATTAGTGAGATAATAGCCTACTGCATCTATTTTTTTCCCATTCGTAGGTAAAGCCAAAGTGGTTGGACACACGTGGAGGGATGCTGGTGGACATCTGAGCTCAATCAACTCTGACTTCACAGTCTTCGCATGCTTTAGTCATGTTAGAATTTTTGGATCTCCTCAAGACCAAAAGAACTGTCTGTGCCACAGAATCGGGCCACAGTATGGACTCATTACCTTGTACCTAGGTTGAAGCAACCATAAATTGGGCTGTGTTTCACAGCAGGTTAATCAGTGGAATAAAATCTGATATTGGCCTCTAATTAAAAAGTCTTTAAAGAAAATGTCATTGTAGTAAAGTATAAAAGCCAACACACACACACACACACACACGCAGGTTAATGACCTGAATTGCACATTTAGAAAGTAACAGTAACTCAGTCGTGTGTTCTTCACTAAGCTTACAATTATTCCTTAATGCTAGTCTAACATACACTATATGTCCATTTGTTTGTGGACACTTAATTAATGCATTCAGCTACTTAATTAATACTTAATTAATGCATTCAGCTACAAGTTGCACCAATTGCTAACACAGATGTGCAAATGCACACAAACATACACAGTCTATTCCATGTATAATGCCCCCCCCCCCCCAGCATTTAACTGTGGAGCAGTGGAACTGTGTTCTCTGGAATGATGGTGCTCCATCCAATAATTTTTGGATGAGTTTGGGATAAGGTGCAGTGGTAATCATCCCACATCCTGATCTCACTAAAAATCTTGTTGGTGAATGCAATCAAATCCTCACAGCAATCCTTTAAAATCTCACAGATTGAATCAAACTACTTATTGATATTTAAGATTTTGTTAGTTTCCATGTATTCTTTTAAGAAGGTGTTTCAGAAAAGCTGCAGAATTTATATATTTTCAAATCATCCTACCGCTCTATTCATTTTACCTTAGTTACTGAATAGTCTTGCTGCTTTATCACTCTTCACTACAGTGAATAGTCTGAGTTTCAGAGCATCTAGGTTTAGGATGCAGTGCACTGCCATGCGATGTGATGCAGCATTTGTGACGGATGCTGTGTTTCTATTTTTGACACGTCACATCGCATCTCATAGTGCTGGTGTTCTACCTTTAAGATACTGTGGTTAGGCCAACCACCTCCGTCAAAACATGAGGAAACTACCCAAATTCAAATGAGCAGAAAATAACCCCTGATAGGAGAAGAGCTCTATGATCATTCCTGTAGTTTTAATGAGGATATTAACAGAAACAAAAGTTAGTTAAAGAGTGTGTAGTGCAGTTGCTAGAGTTTCTTGAAGTTTCAGGTAATAATACCAATGTTTTTGTTGTCATCTGCCGTAACTAAGCTACCAATATTGCAATTAAATGCGTTAAACAACTATAAATTGTGTTGCTAACCTTCCATTATGACTTCTTTGTCTTCTACTCAAAGCTTTTCTGGGTAAAAAGGATAATTTTCTTTTGATGAAGCAAAATAATAGAAGTTATATCGCCCTCTACCCTTCCTGTAGAGTATTATGATCTGTCAGAATGACTGCATTTCATATAAACATTCTAGAACATAATACAGTATATTCTCCTGTCATGTGGCCTTTTTTTCTAACAGCAGCTATATTAGCGACTGTCTCCTGCTGCGTATCGTCTGCGGAATTCAAACATAAGCCAGTAAAAATATGGTCGCGTGACTCCTCAGACAGACTCACCTACCATTATAAATCACTATGGGTCAGACAGCAGGTCTGCTAAAAACATAAATGCACTGTTTGCAGACAAGCTTATTTAGTCACAATAAATCCCAATACTCTGGTAAAAGCCTGAAGTCATTAAAAGCAGCCTTCTGACGCCAGCTGCTTCAGCGCTAGATGGGCAAGTGAGATGGTTTTAAGGGGAAAAAAAGCTGCCTGTGAACAGAAGAGAGATTTTGTGGTGTTCTGTATAAATACAGTGGTAACTGGTGGTGTTACCTTGTAGTGCTAAGATTAGTGAGTGAACTATGGGGATTTGCCTCAGTGATAAATTTAGATTAAATGGCTTAGGCACAGTTAGCATTACCGGTCGTGATATTTCTGCAACACCATGAAAACATGAGTAAATAATGTCATGTCGGAGAGTTTAACTTAGTTACTTAGCTAATAAAACTCATTTTGATTGTCCCAGTCAGGAAAATGGTGCTTACAAAAAAGGTCTGCTGAATTTATTTGATTTAAATGTGCACATCAAATCTACACAAATGAATCACTACAATGCATCCCAAGAAATTCGTAACATTTGCACGAAGATATTCATACATAGATTATGATTCACAAAGAATCCAGCCTGTCGGGTACTCAAAGAAGAATTGTGCAACGGAGGCGACACAGCCTTCTGCTTTTCTCCGTTGTGGAGCTTCTAATAAAGAGATTTTTTAAAGGAACCTGACCATGTTGCTGTCAAAGAAGACAACATGACAACTCAAGAAATTGGCAGGATCTGGTACTGTAGTTTCGTTAAAAAAAACAATATATATATTTATTTATTTTTTCTGTAAAATGGCACAGGTGTTACTGAAAAGAAGCAACCGCATGAAGTTCCACAAATGAAACTAATAAAATATCAAAATCAGGTTCGGCCTCATGTCCGTTTTTTTTTTGTTTTCTATCTTTGATGTGAGCATAAAATTAAAAGTTACGGAAAACGATTCAGAAATATGTTAAGAATTTTTTTTATTGAATTTTGAATTGAATTCTCAGTTAAATATGAAAAGAACGAATTATGCATGCATTCAGTTTGTCCGTCCATCTATAGCTTTATCTGTCCTTCTATCCTATCCAAGCTTTCATGAAGATGTACTGTGTGTTCTGATGTGTTTATGGTTCTGTTTCTGTTATTGACATCTAGGGTGAGAAAGTAGTTTCTCTGAAGTAAAGGATTATGGGTATGCTTTCATCTGTATGCTTTCATCTGTATTTAAACTCTACACCATGAGGTTGTATGTGGACCTCCTTTAAAAATCACAGCATGCCTTCAAGAACGGAACCGAATCAATTCCAGTTCGTTCTTGTCAGAAAAGCCGAAAGACATATTAGCCGTACATTATTCACACAGCTCCAATAAACCTATCTAGCACTTTGAAACTTACATCATTTTACACTGTTTTTCTATCTGATGCTGAATTTTGCACAGAACCTTGCTCTGCAGTGTCATCAAATGAGAGCGGGGAGGGGGGGGGGGAGAGAGAGAGAGACAGATACATGTAAGCATAGTAGAAGATATAGAGAAGTGATGCTGAGCTTGAAGTTCAAAGACCCTGAAAATCAATAGAGTCGAAGGGGAAAAGACAGAGAGAAGAGAGAGGGCGAGCGAGCAAGCGAGAGGGAGAGCAATAGGGACGTGTGGAGAAAGAGAAAGAAATGGACAGAAAGAGTGTAATAAAAAGAATGGATGTAGAAATAAGGCACACACAGTGCATTAGTGTTCAAAGCAGAGAGTGTGTGGCCACTGGAGAGCTGCTATGAAGGAATTATATTCACCTTCTACCCAAGCTTCTCTCATAGCTGAAAGCACCGGCACACACACACACACACACACACTTAAATCCTATTACACTGAAAAATATTTACATAGGTCCGTGTGAATTCAGCAGGAAATTCTTAGAAACTACAAATACATGTTTGTATGTGTGTTTTCATGCGCAACACACTCACACCCAAGGCCATGTACACAGATGGCTTGTTCATATGCTGAAGAGAAGCACACACACCTCCTCATGCTGGAGTGTTGTAATGTATACTGTATACTGAGATCAGCATGTGTGCCTCGTTTCTGTACTTGACAACATCAGGCAGAATGCAAAGCATTCATGATACACATACACACACACACACACACAAACACACACACACTTTCTTTTTCCATTCATTCATCCTTCCTTTTTTCTTTTTCCCATCTTCCCATCACTTCTTCTTTCTCTTTACATCCATCAATCCTTTCGTCCATCCATCCTTCCTTTTTTCCAGTCCATTCTTTCTTTCTCTACCCACCCATCGCTCTCTCTCTCTCTCTCTCTCTCTCTATCTCTCTCTGTATGTGTATGTGAATTATAGCTGTATAAACTGTGTGTTAGATTGTTTCACTCTCTTGATATTTCTCCCCAAACAGCCATTACGCTTTCACAAGGTCATTTCTTTGGATTCAGTGCATTCTGGCTAAATCTGCTATAGTGGCATGTGCAGTGGGAATGTTCTGCCTCTCCAGTGGCCTTTTCTGTGTGTGTTGTGGGGAGTGTACATGTTTATGACTTTACTCTCTTACTTATGTCTATATAACATTAGATTTTAAATATTTACTGAAATTTAATTTTCATCATTATTCTGCATTTGCACCTATATTGAGTGAACTGAGTTACAACCACATTTCTTTTAAAACTGCGCATACATCCCCCATTCAGCCTACAGCAGTTTAGCACAGCCATTCATTTTGGAGTTCTGAGTGTTTGAGCTTGTTTTTTTATGAGGCAACACAGAGCAGCCAATCACAACACAGCTATTAGGCAATAAAAAAATAACCTTTGTAATATCAAGGGATAAAGAGAGGATGTAAGTTGTAATTTTATGAATTACAACTGAGTTTTGGTACATAAACCATCTCAGAGGAAAATAAAATACAGCACATATGTAGGATATGGGCACAGTGAACAATAAGTATTGTGTTATTGTTGGGTCTTAAGTAAAAAGGTTCTGTTCTGTACCTGGTTTCAGAGCATTTAAAGTCAATGACTACCTAAAGTGTGCGATCCACAGACAGATGCAGACTCCTGATGTTCTGACAGGCCTGTAAAGCAGCCCTTTTCACTTTCTCCTTCTAAGAAGTGAGGTTCAGGATTAAGTTAAATGATTGACCTTGCTTGTCAGGAACATTGCAGGTTTTCATGTTTCCTGAAAAACATCACAATTGTTGTGGTCATACGTTTAAGGCCATTATCCTGCCACAAAGTGACGTGAAATTTCTACAGATAAGCTGCTTTTGTAGGCTTCTGTAGAGTTCATTGTGCTGCTGCTCCAAACATTCACTTTCATCCTCAATACAGAACAGTGACCTCTAGTGCAGGTTCATCTTTATCTGATCTTTATCCATACAATATTTTTGGCAAACTGTACCCTGGCCCTTCTGTTTCCCAGGTTGACCAGTGGAGCATATCTTGTGGAAAATCATGTGCTGGTGTTTTTTTCTCTGGAAGTCTTTGATACACTAGATGCCTGGATAATGTTCCTTATGTTTGAAAGTAGGGATGTCCCAATCAGGTTATTCTGCCCTCCATCCTGAGCCAAGTCTCTTAATGCTGTATATCAGCCCATACCAGCAACTGTGTGGCTGGTAAATAATCCAGCCACACAGTTTACAGTTTATTAGCTGCTGATTAATACTGAAGTAAAATCATCTAATTATTAATGATGAGACATTCTGGACTGCCAGTTCCTTTAAGACTGCAGTCAAGTCAAGTCAAGTCATTTCCTGTGTGTCTGCACGCATAGCGGTACACACTCTGGACTGGTATCTGTTGTTGTTGTTTGTTGACTACTGATGTGAAATAACTGGTTTATAGTGGGTGAATGTGCTCTGATTTAAGTGTCTACAGTGTGTGTGTGTGTGTGTGTGTGTGTGTGTGTGTGTTAGCATTAGCGTTAGCCTCTACTCAGTTCTGAATGCAATGTGCATTGGTTTTGAGCAATGTACCAAACAATAGGTTTTGACATACCTGCTGTTTTGCTTGTGTCTCTGATTGATTTATTCTGATTTCTCAGACTCATTGATGGCCTGATTTACTGCCATTGACACTTCTTCATTCTTCATGTTGAAAGACACCCGTCCGACCATATTTCAGATCACCTCTAAAGCATCTCTAGACATATCAGTGTAGTCTAAAAAGACAACTTTCTCCTGTAAGGCATGCAAAACCAAACCTTTACACTCTAAACAGCATCTTTAGCTATCACTGTTTTAGTTGAATGAATGTGCTTTCTCTAACCTGTGCCTCTACAATTGTACTTGGACTGCAGTGTAAGATTTGTTCTTGTTCCTTTGTTGTTTCTGCACCTTTCAAATAGCGTGTCTGAGAGCAATGCAGAGACTCTATTGCCATGCCCTTGATGAATGTCCTTTTGATTAGAAAAATATGATTTTATGCTTGAAAGAGCATTCTACAGAAAGAGAAAAAAGGCCTGTATTTTTAATCTGTCGAATGAAACATTGTGGATAATGCAGTGGCAAAATTCTAACTATTAGACCTTGGCCTTCATTTCAGGGCACAAATGTCAAAAATCAACCAAAGAAGGGAACAAGAACAGGGTACTGCTAATTTCTGCAATCAGTACTATGAGATTTTAGTAGCATGTGGTCGCTCACCTGATGACAATAAACCTTTTTGGACGTTTTTATTTGACGAGTCCTGACACAAAGCTGTCGCTGCTGTTCTCCAACAACTGACATCATCATATTCATATTCAGATTCATGTTCATATTCATGCTCCCTACAAGTGATCTGATTTAAAATGACACACATGTGTAGAGTACCACTTGCCGTACACATTACCATGGTAGGGAACATTATGTGAGTCCAAACAGAGTAAGACGAGCAGCAGTGTGTTAAAGTAAAGCCTGTTCAGCCTGTAAAGACTGAAAAGAGTCGGACTGAAGGAATTTACAGATTTTGAATGTGAGCACAATTTCCATATGACGGCTGCGTTCATGTTTTTATGCTGATTGAGTTGGGTAGCCGCTATTCCAGTAATAATGCATGTTAATGTTGCCTTGTACAAGCTAGGCTCTTGCGCAGAGCGTACTTAAAAGTTCTGATTGGGAATGTAATCAGGTACAGGTGTTTACATGGCTATTATTCTCCTATTTAACAGATTATTTAATGGATTACTCACCTCGTTCAGTTTGATAAAAGTTGTATTCGGAATGGCCTCAACAGGACAAGACTATTCTGAATGAGGTGAACTGGGACGTATTCTATTTTGACTGAGCTATCAGTTGAATTATTACTGGATTTTCAGGCTGCATGTAAATGTAGCAATTGTTGGATAAAATGCAGCATATTGTTGCTGGAGATACATATTGTCCTGTATCTCCATTTTACACTTTTTGACATAATTTAAATCTGGCGGCTGTTTTTTACATTGTATCTTAATTTTATAATAATTTCATAATAAAATGCCTTTTTACAATTTGCTTTTATTGAAAGCTGTGAAGGTTTTTTTCTTTCTCTTGTAAAGTTGCCATTTTGTAGATACAAAGTTTTTGCGTGACATCTGTGATATGTAATGTGTGTATATAGGGCTAATTAGCAGCCCCATTGGCTTTTAGAAGGAAATGAACTTAACGAACCAACAACATACAGTAAATACAGAAAACAGTGTGCAACCATGCAGGAACATGTACACATATAACCACTTATGTCTGAATATTGATGTAAATGTGTATGTACTTGACTTAAAACCATTGACAACCATTTAGTCACTAATTACCTACAGACTGCATAGCTGTTCTTCCCTGTCTTGTGTCTCACTCACAAAGGCTGAAACACTATTACTAAATCATGAGTAGGTAAAGTATCAACTATTTTTTGGTATTCAGGATGTAACAAAAACATCAAATAAAAACCAATTTGTAGGATAATTGTCATATATGGGACACATAGACCGGGGAATAATAAGTATGTTTTGAACTATTAACATATTTTACATCCTTTACTTACAGCATACTCTGAGAGATGACATAATCCCTTTAATTTAGGCTGATATTATCTGCGTTCCAAAGCCTAGGCTACAGCTGAGGTAGGGAGGGTCCTCAGTTGGATGAGTTTTCAGTAGGGTCTTCAGTACATCACTCCTATGAAAACTTCTTCTTTACTAGCATATCGGTCACCATTCTAACCAGGCTAGGTGTTAATGTCACTGGAAACGCCACACCACGAAGCTTGTGTGCTTTTCTATTTCTTCACAGAAATGAAAGAACTCTGCTCTGGAGGCTTCTCAGGAAGGCACTCAGTTGTGTCCTCCAAATCGCTCCAAATATAGGCTGCATTTCCAGACTGCATGCGAAGGGTCCTTCACTATGGAACAGCCTACTATGACATAGTGGCTGAGAAATGTAGCCTAGGCTATGGAACGCAGCTTTTGTCTGCCAAACAATATATCAGTCAGGCCTGACTCACAACCCTTTCTATAGGCTTAATGGATAAGACACTTTTCACGATCAAGCAGCCAGTGTAGGGCAGTTTATTTTCAAGTATGGTAGCTGCTCAATGGTATGCACTCCTTGCTCATACCTTTCATGGTCAGACAGCTCAGGAAGTGATGCCATGCCGTTATGCTCTTTCAGGTCACTGGCACAGTTTTGGGAGCAGGATCCAGAACCCCGCAGAAATCTGAAGCTGTGATCAGTTTTCCCGTCTGCCTCATCAACGTTGATCGGTGTGTGACTCCCTCCGTGCCTCCTGAAGCCAATAATGAGCTTTAGTTTTGTTGACACTCAGAGGCAGGCTGTTGTGGCGCCACTTTTCCGCCACGCCATTGTCGTTAATTAGCCCAATAGCTGTGCCATCATCCGCAAATTAGTTGTTGATGTGCTTTGCAACACAGGGGTATGGGAATAATCAGCACAGTCTTGAGCTGAGGAGGCAGCCTCGGGGGGGTTGGGTAGGGGGGGGGGTGCCAGTGTTCAGAATCAGTGGACACGCACACTCCTTTCTGTAATTGGTCATTTAAAAATGCACGGATCTGCTCATACTGTCACCTCTTTCAGTTTGTCTGATAGAAAACCGATAGCGAGCTGCAGATGCACAGGCCTCTCTGACACAAACAAGGCCGTATTCATTGTACTGAAGGATAGATAAGCAGTAGTTGAAGTGGAAAGTAGTAGTTTGGTGTTCAATGTCATTTGCACCATGTTGCCCTGACCTCAAGTGTAATTAATCAGTCATGTCCGATATCCGAACTTGGCTTCAATAGAAAGGACAGCAATCACGAGCATGGTTGAGGTCTACTAACATCAGGGGCTGAGCTCTTCTGTAGTCAAATCAAGTCAAGTCATGAGTATTTATATTGACTAGAAACATGAGCATGTTTCTATTCTCCAGTATAACTTACCTCATCACTTGACATGCTGAAGAGGTGCCATGAATCTCGATGTGAGGCTTCTCAGTCTAAGGTAATGACAGCTAACCTCCCAGGTACTTTGTGGCACCTTTTTCATCTGCACATCCCCACCTGTCACCACACCCCTGCGCATTACTATCCTCATCAATCAGCGATGACTAGGGGCTGCAATTGGATGATGGTATATTGCACACAACCTTAAACGCTTATATGCAAGTCTGTTTAAGAACACTTGACAATTCAACCCAATTTGAGAAAGTTTTTATGAGTAGGCTTCTCAATGCTATACACTGGTTATAATGGCACATGTCCAGGGGCGTATATATTAGACAGTCAGTTCTTAAAGGTGATGTGTTAAAAGCAGGAAAAATGTGTTAGAGCGTTTAGTAATTAAGCCACTTTTACTAGGGCCAAACTGTGATTGCTGAATGACTGGTCATGGACTTACATGGCTCACTGATGTGATCCATGGAGGCCAAATGGAGGACTAAAAGGAACGTCTGATAATGTCTTGGTGCCAGATACTACTGGACACCTTCAGAGGACTTGTGAAGTCTGTGGCTTGAATGGTCATTTACATTTACATTTACCTTTACGGCATTTAGCAGACGCTCTTATCCAGAGCAACTTACAAAAGTGCTTTGCTATTTACCCAAGAAAGACCATAGCTAGTTAGAATAGACTAATAGTTTAAAGATATCTCTAAGCTTTAGACATTACTAAACACAAGTCAATAAGGTGACCATAGTACTCGGCTATTCGCCCAAGTATTCTCGGAAGAGGAGAGTCAGTCTTCAGTCTTCAGTCGAGCGACTCTGCCGTTCGGACACCCAGGGGAAGCTCGTTCCACCACTTCGGTGCAGGACAGAAAAAAGCCTGGATGCTTGTCTTCCACGGATTTTGAGGGATGGTGGGTCGAGCCAAGCCGTACTACTGGTCAGAGCTATTTTGGTTGGATGAGGGGGACCAACATAACATGGGACTGGTGGTTTTAATGTTCCGACTGATTGGTGTAAACCCCCATCAGGTGTTTGCTAGATTAGCCTATTAGCATAAGAGTATAACTAACAAACTAAAACTAACTCCAGACAGCAAACACAGTCTTACCTGCTGACCTACATCTGGGATAAGGGGGGAATTTGAACAAATCCATTGTGCTGTTGAAATACAGAGTGTACTAGAGCACTAACGTTATCCACAGATCTGTCTATGTGCTTATGTTGTGCAGACGGTCTGAGAAAGACCATGAAACAGACCACATAGGGAAAGACACTGTTGCCGTGGAGGTGAGACTTCATCAGTCTATAATGAGCGCAGAAGTATGAGTGCCTCTGGCCATTAGTCAGCCTGGCTTGGCCCACTGGAAGGTGACATGAATGTCTCAGTGTGCGCTCCACTTTGAGCATACAGGATAAATGTTGAGAGAGAGAGAGAGAGAGAGAGAGAGAGTTCCATAAGAGTGTGACAACACTTAACAGAAAACGTCACGCAGCGTGGTCCCAGCAGAAGGAAGTGAATCCCCCACTGGACGTGGTGTCAGAACTCACCGCAGGGGGAGGATTGTGTGCTATAGGAAGCTGTGTATTATTGAACTGGCCCCTCAAGCCTCATGCATTTTCAGCCTTCAGTCACTTCACCTTACTGTGGAAGTCTCTCTGGGCCAGGGTATGTGTAAGGTGTGTGTTTGTGCGCATGTATGGCTGTCTGTATGCTGTATCTGTCCGTCTTTATGTATGTGGAAGGATGCAAGTGTTGGGGCAACTGTAACGTGTCACTTTCTTTAAACTGATGGTGTGACCAGCTTTTAGGAACATCAAGCAATATATTTAACTCCCATTCCACACACCAAAATAGACCGTAAACGTAACTCTCACTCAACACAGATAAAGAGGTTTCTTCCTATTGCTTTTAGGGAGTTTTTCAATGCCACTGACGCTCTTGGCTCGCTCACTAGGGGCTGGATTCTGTAAATCTGCTTTGTGACACCCAGTTTAAAAAACGCGAAATAAATACATTTGAATTGAACTGTATTAAAACCATTAAAAAATGTGTGATACCAGCCTAAAACTAACATTTTAACATAGTATGTGTCATGTTATCCTTATTCAGTTATTAATCCTAACACAGACAATTGTGAAATGTTTACTAACCTTTTGCATTAGCATGTCTTCTAAAGTCCCTCAGGGTTCTATTTTAGGGCCTATAGAGATTATTTAAGACAATAGTGAAGATGTGATGTGAAAGCTTTAATACAGTATCTGGGCTTAATATTTAGTTCCGCATTGCATCCCTCACAGAATTCACAATGTTGTATTCCTTTATTTGTGTTTTCTTCCATTACTGTCCTCTCACAACAATGGCCAACATGCATTATACAGGCATGCCATGCAACCATTGAGAATCCCTCCACAGTGATAAAGGAATGCTGACTGATCTAGCTTAGCCACTGATGTAGATGCTAATACATCTAAACGTGATATCTAGCTTTCAAACAGTGATGTTGGCTGTCTTGCATCCACTTGCATTAGCTAGCTAGTGAAAACAAACAACCACAAAAACACTTTATTCAGCCTGCCCTCGTGCATTGTGCTGGTACTGCAACCCTTTAAGAAGCGTTAGTAGGAGATTTGCTTGTCTTTACCCTGAGAAATGTCAGTCTAGAGACATAGAGACATTGTTGTAAGTATTCCTTTAGCAAACATAGCGACATCCCACCTATTAGCTTTGTGCAAACTGCATGTCCTTACATTACTGCCTTAAAGCAACATTATATAGCAATTTCTCTAAACATTTCAGCTCCAAAATTTTTCTGATGCTCCACTGACTTGTAACAAGGACAGTGACATCTGAGTCAATGCCACTCCAAGCCTAAAACGCTGCTATTGCTCTATGTAACTTTGGTGGAGGTGCACAAGACCATGCGCAAGAACTGCATAGCGATTTGTGTAATGCTGTAATTTTTATACTGCCTTAGTCCACACAATCCTTTCACTTCAGATGTTGGTTCTGTAGCACTTAGCTTGTCAACAAATGCATGTGTATAGCCATCCATGAGAAGGAGTTTAAAGCGTGATATGTATTTATGTCAGTACTGCAAAAGTGAATTACACCCCTCAACTATAGGGGGAGCCCAGGAGCTAAAACATAGTCATTCTACAAAATGGTGCCATTTCCACTTTACAATTGTCCATAACAAAAAAATTATGTTAATCCAAAACAAACAACAAATTGTTACAGGGTGGTATATCTCATCCAGTTCTTCATGTGGTCAAGTTCCTGACCGAACATGCCAATCAATTGTGAAAAAAAAAGAAGAAAAAAAAAAAAAAGAAAAAGTTTACATGAAAAAGCAACAAATAAACTGTAAAATGTAAAAGAATGTCAGAACATTTTTGTTCCTGGCTGCACTAAAGGCTCACATGATGTCACTTCCATGTTGTAGTGTCATTTAAAAGAATAGTACATACACTATATGTCCAAATGTTTGTGGACACCCCTTGTAATGAATGTGTGAACCTATTGACATCATGCGTGAAACTGTGTTCTCTGGAATGATGGTGGGATGGGGCGGTGATCATGCAATACCCCGAGCTCTAGTCAAGAAGAATGCATTCCCTGGACGGTGGAAATAGTTACTCCAACAAAAGCAGTATAAACCCTTTTAATACCCTGTTTTTCAAAAGGAACGAGCAAATGTCCCAGGAGTCCATATAGTGCAATTTAGAGGTGAAACAAGTTAGTATGACAGGGTGGTAAAACTGAGGAATCCACACAAGTCATACAGTTTTTATTTCTTGTGGTTCAGAACTCACCGCAGGGGGCAGGTTTTGTGCTATACGAAGCTAGGTATTATTGAACTGGCCCCTCAAGCCTCATGCATTTTCTACCAGAAGACTCTGGAGAAATGAGGGCAGTAAATCGAAAATTTTATCTTGACAATTGATGAGATGGAACAAGTCAGAGCTGCTGATTGTCTTTGGCGTAGACCCCATCGTCAGCCCAGGTCTTGCACCATCGGGACTCTCGCAGATCCTGCCGAACTTTGAGGCAGGAGGCAGAGCCTACCCCGGGCATCTGTCGGGACTAAACTGGTGGCGGTGGGGAGGAAGGAGGGAGAAACCTGACGTCACTTCTGAAAGCAGCAAAAAGCGTGTAATTAGACTGTATGTTAATACAGGTGGTGGCTGATGATTGGCTGAAGGACAGTGATGCTGCACTCGAGTCTCCTGGTAGAACTTTTGCTAGAGCTTTCATTTCAGCGTCTACTGTTTTTCACTTATGTGTCATACGTTGGTCTGTTTTAGAGATAGCAGGGTGTTGTACAGTGCCAGACACCACACAAGCAAGAGATTACCCACTAACTCAGTAATGCTTGAGGAGAATGTGTGATGATTCAGGGTTGCAGTGTATGGTTTAGTTTCAAGCTTCCGTTACTTAGCTAGATTGGTCTCGTAGCACCGGCGTAAAACCAAAGAAGCAAAGTTCAGACATCAAACATGTCTTTGATGATTGACTGCATTTGGGGAAAGAAGAAAATTTGACTTCAGTGATTTAGGTCTTTAAACGCCGTTCAGCTTGGAGAAATAGGCCATAAACTTGAATTCCATTCGACACCAGAAAAAAGGGCCATGTATTTAAGCGCCAATTAATACAGAGAAATAGGCCAAACTTAGAATTTACTTGAACAAAGGAGCAATTATTGAAACACAGACAGTTTAATGTGCTTCGGCTGCTTTACCCACACAAAGACGTGCGCTCACAATCCTCTTTGTAACTGGTGGTTTGAAAATGCACGGTTTCACCAGCATTTTTTTTTTATCATTTTCACAGACTTACAGCACCTGAGGCAGTGTGTCAGGGAGGGTGTGATGGAGCTGGTGAGCCATGCGCACACTCCGACACACTGATTTTTGTAAATGAAACTGTTTAATTAGTGAAGGCTAATTTGTATCAAATCATTTACATGGTGTAGTCAGCCTTGCCATGAATATTTTAATTGATTATTGTTGCCTAAGGTACATTTCTGTGTGCGCATGCATGTGTGTGTGTGAGCAAGAGAGAGAGAGAGAGCACTTTTTTTCTCATGCAAAATTTTGAATCGCTCACCAACTCAGCATCTACAAATTAATCTCATACATGGAAACAGTCTTTGAATATTAATTATTATTATTTTTTTAAATTGCCTCTGCCTCCTTTTTAATCTCAGGAGGGCTTCTTTAACCAAATATTGGCTTATTTGAGTTTTAACGTGCAATTCTAATAGCAGGAAACACACTTTTCGGTAATGATGGAAGTTATTTGACTATTTTATGTATTCTTTCAGACAAAAACAAAAAGCAATCAGGCCTCTATTCACTTTGATCAATGCGTCTGGCTCCAGCACCTCATTATATGGTGATGCGTTTACGGATTTTCTTGTTCCGTGTCTCTTTCATTCTCTCAGGGCTGCTGAGTGCACTTCTCTGACTCCTCTTATGCCTGCCTCGCTGCATGCTCAGTGTTCGCTCTCCTGCAGTGTGTGTGCACACCTCACCGGTGGGCCTGCGTGACAGAAACAAAAGCCAGTGGAGCTGCGCTCACTGACGATGGAGTTAGGAGGCCGGCTTAAACAACCTGCTATTTCCTTTGAAGAAAGTGCTCCATTAGAATTATCCACCTCTCACCTTCCCTTTGAAAATCACTGAATGTCCATCTGATGTAACCACTTACCAACCGATTCTTCATGCCTCGCTTTCTAATCAAAGCGAGAGAGAGAGAGAGAGATTGAGAGTGAGAGAGAGAGAGAGAGAACAAAAACCAGGAGTGTGTGGGGTTATTAAAATTCATCTCTTTTTGCCGTCACAGGCCTTTTCAATGCCATATTTCCAACTGCTATTCACCCAGACGCACAACAAAGGACACAGAATTAGAGCCCGACCGTTGCCATGGAACCCAAGGGCTGCGCTGAAATTTCCAATCGCTTCTTTTTCTTGCACCTCCCTGCCACCCCACCCCACCCCCTGCGCACTGTTGCTTTTAGGGACAAGCTGATAATTAAAAGCAGGAGGGAGAGACAGAGAGAGAGTGTGTGCGCTTCGGTGAGCAGTCTAGCAGTGATATTGTTCATATTGCGCCGCTCCACCAGCCACCAGTTCAAGCAGAGAGAGAACAGAATATGTTAATAGGCAATGAGCAGAATATATGTGTCCGTCCTCCGTTTGAACTGTTCTTCACAAAGCTACACGAAGACATGAATCACATCCTCAGACATCAGAAGATCCCTCTGCATCTCTGACCTCTTTTCTACATGAATTTCAAAAAGCCTTTGTCTAATGGCTCCAGGTTTGATTTATTCCTCATCCAGCTCTAGACGCTGTAAGACGTTCAGCATCTAAAAAAAGAATTCCATCAATTTGTCGAACTTAAAAGTAAATAAATATACTAATTAATCAGAGCCACTTGTTCTCTGTCCAATGTTGCCAAGCCCA
The DNA here is from genome assembly GCF_030463535.1 of Salminus brasiliensis. Taxonomy (NCBI): domain Eukaryota; kingdom Metazoa; phylum Chordata; class Actinopteri; order Characiformes; family Bryconidae; genus Salminus; species Salminus brasiliensis. The sequence goes on from NC_132884.1 coordinate 31,985,640, forward strand.
GTTTTAACACTTACAGCAAGACATTGTAAGCATGGGATACAAGACACATTAATTACGTTCATTATATTTCGTTCATTATCTGAAAACGCAACAAACAAATAACACATAAGAAAATCTGTTAGTGTTTTAAAACAAGCAGGACAGCAATTTATTATGTGTTCAGGGTTCTTGGTTCCAGACTTGAGGCACTCATTGACTGCCACAGATTTGCTTCCAGGTATTAAAGATAATCGTTATTATTTTTATCATTTCGTCAAGTTGTTCACTTACCTTTGAGCCTGTGAAAATGAAGGGACTATGTCAAAACAATGGCTGCAATCCCTGAACGATTAATGCAATATTGTTTTGTTTTAAACCCCTTTAATTAAAACTGAAAGTCGGCCCTTCAGTCACATGCTTTATTTCAAATCTACTGCGGTAGAGCAAATAGGCAAAATGACAAAGATATATATACAAAGGCACTCTATATACACACACAGTATATAGACAAAAGTATTGGGACACCTGCTCATTCATAGTTTCTTTAAAAAATAAGGGTACTAAAAATATCCTGGTTTTGCAATAACTGTCTCTACTGATTTGATTTGATTTTTTTTTTCAGGCCTTTGGGAAGGCCATTCATATGTTAGCTTAATGTTAGTCTGCTTTATCTATTCCACAACCACATTTGATATGTGTTTAGGGTAAGTTTCCTGTTGGAACATCCAATTGTGCTCAGGTTTCCACCATGCAGTTCATGGTTTGAGGTTATGCTGAAGAATTCTGAGGTAGTCCTCTTTTGTGCAGTGTACTGATTCCAAAATAGCCCCAGAACATGTTGCTACCAACACCATGCTTAACAGTTGGTACAGTGTTCTAAGGGTGTAGTGAGATCCTAATGTTGGATGATCACCACCCGACCTCATCCCCAAGTTCCGAACTTATCCTAGAACTCGCGCCATGATTCGAGAGAACACAGTTTTTACTGTTCTACATCTTTATACCCCTCTTGACCACGTCTTTCATTAGGTATGGTGCCAGTAGGTTCATGTTTATCTGCTCATGAGTATCCTATTCTATTGGCAGTGCTCTTCTACAGAAACTAGACAAGCTGTGTGTGCATTTGTAGATCAGCAATGGGCAAAACTGTGTGTGTATGTGTGAATAGATGGCTGTATGTTTAGTATATTATTGGTGTCACAATCTAGTTTGAACGCTCACAAGTAGTCAACATTCAAAAAAACCTGCATACTCTGGAGTGAGGGAGCTCCATCCAGTACCTTTGGGATGAGTTTGAGTGGTGTCTGTGATCCAGAAGTACTCATCTAACATCAGTACCTGACCTCACTAATGCGATCAGATCCTCACAGTACTGTTCCAACATCTAGTGTAAAGCCTTCCCAGAAGAGCACAGGCTGTTACTGCAGCAACAGGGGATCAAACTCTGCATTAATATCCTCCGTTTCAGAAGATGTTTATAAACTTTGGTATAAACAGAGCCGGTTTCCAAGGCTAAATGCACTGCAATTTAGTCTGAGTGTAGGCTTAATCCATCTCCAGGAAAACAGCCTGTAGTGATATAATGTATGTCATATCTATTGACTAATCAGGGTTGGCCTTGTAAGGCGTTATACACACAACGTACCCCCCATTCAACAAAGAGTTTCCATAAGTAAACACCGTCTAACTCAGTCTAACAGGCTTTCTATCATTCCACGTTTTGAGTACAGGCCTTTGGGAAGGCCATTCATATGTTAGCTTAATATTAGTCTGCTTTATCTATTCCACAAACATATTTGATGTGTGTTTAGGGTCATACCCAATTGTGCCCAAGTTTCAATCATGCAGTTCAGGTTTGAGGTTATGCTGAAGAATTCTGAGGTAGTCCTCTTTTGTGCAGTGTACTAATTCCAAAATAGCCCTAGAACATGTTGCTACCAACACCATGCTTAACAGTTGGTACAGTGTTCTTTGGGTCGACTGCCTTAGCCTTACTCCTCCAAACATCTTTGTCTTATCTGATCATAAACCGTTCCTCCAGAAGGCCTTTTTTTGGTCTATGTGGTCAGATGCAAAGTTTCACTATATGGACAAAAGTATTGGGACACCTGCTCGTTCATTCTTTCTACTGAAATCAAGAGTATTAGATATCCTAGATTTTATTGGAGTAACTGTGTCTACTGCCCAGAGAAGAAGGCTTTCTACTAGATTTGGAGCATTGCTGTGAGGAATTGATTGCATTCAGCAATTGTATTTGATTGCATTCAGCAACATTAGTTGCTGAATTAGTTGCTGAATTAGTTGAGCTTTATACCCCTCCAGCTTATGCCTGGCATTAGACATGGTGCCAAAGGTTCATGTTTATCTACTCCTGAGAGTCCTACTCTACTGGCAGTACTTCTCTACAAGGACTAGACAAGCTGTGCCTGTGTGTGCATTTGCATGTGTGTGTCAGCAATGGGTGCAAACATATTCATTAGAAGAGGTGTCCACAGACATTTAGACATGTGCTGTAAGTTGAGTTTGAAACTGTCCATGAAATTCTTGTTTTTTTTCTTTTCTTTTCTTAAAGTAAACCCAGCCTGTGACTTTCTTCACTGTCACTCTCTCTCTCTCTCTCTCTCTCTCTCTCTCTCTCCTTCCTTGTCCCTCTGCACTAATGTGCTTTTCCTCCGTCACACCTTTCATTAGCTAATCCAAAACCAAAGCTGGGAAGAACAAAGTACCCCCCCCCACCCCAACCCCCTCCCACCCTCACTCTGTACTTCTTCTTCTTTTTGTTTCGCTAAATGCCAGCGCTGGTGCAGGAACTCTTCTGAAAAGCATCTGCATCCCAGCTGGAATGAGATTACATGGAAGATTCTGCTCCTGAGAGCAGGTCAGCTGGCATGCTCAGATACACTTGTTTTTCTAAACATCCCCTGCACTCTCTCTTTTCCTCCTCCAGCACTTAGTCCCACTGGGTGGACTCGTGTGCTTGCGTTTGTGTGTGTGTGCCGCATGGCTGTGAGTGCCAGACCCGAGGAGCTAACCTTTACTCACATTTTGAGTCAGACAGAAAATGACATTGTTACTCCCTGTGTGTGTGGGTGTGTAGTTGCGGGTGTGAATTTGTGGATGCCTGTGTGTGTGGATGTTGGTGCACATGTACGCCTGTGTGTGAGTGTGCAGTTCACTAGGAAACAGACATATTTTCAATTCTGGCTTACGAGTGTGTGTCTGCGTGAGTTTACTAGAAAACTTCTAGTCTCTTTATAGACAAAACATGAAACATAAGTGCATAAATAAAATATTGGCTGAATAAATAAGTTCATTAATAGTGTATACAGGAATAGAAGATGAGGCAGTGTGTTGAAAGTAAATGATATGTCAAATAACTGCAGGCAGGGAGAATGGGAGCACACACTCTCTGTGTCTCTAAGTTTCGGAGAACTACAGTAAGAATACTTTTCTATAAGTTCATACCAAAACATAAAGTATAACCTTGTAAATCTGCATTCAGAGCACTCGTCCTGCCGTCCACACTGACTGAGACGAAATTGAAAGAGACGTTTTATTTCTCTGTGCATTCGGAGGGTGTCTCTGCAATCCGAAGAAAACTTCTGTCGAAAAACACTGCATCATCGACATCGTTTCAACAGCTGCTCGTTGCATTGTGTGAATATTTCATATTGATTGAAACAACATTTCATCCAATATAAGCAGTCTTTACATTGACACTCACTAAAGCACCTTTTACTCAGGATCAAGGTTAGAGGCTTATGTACACTCATCATGGACGTGAGTGTGACAGCAATACTGGACTGTTAATGATTTCTTTGAGCTGTTTTTGAGGATAGAATGTACAACATACATCTTTAATAGGAAAAGACAAACAAGACTTTGGTGCACAAGCTATGGCATACGCCTACCTGCCCAATACCAAGTAGGCCATTTGACTCCACAGTACCTCTAACGGTGTCTTGTGGTAGTTGGCACTAAGATCCTTTAAGTCCTGTAATGCCTTAGGTACACTACAATACTTTTAAAATCAATTCAATTTCAATTTAATGTTATCATCATTATACTAATTGAGAGTTGTACAGTACAACACAACAATGTTAGACTAAATCTCCAGTGCAGAATAAGTAGGACATGATACAATAGTGCAAGGACAATAGACCAGACATGAGACAGGGTGCACAGACAGTAAAATGGAGAGCTGTGATTGTGGCTGTAAATTCAGGGTGAGTTCAGGAGTGTATGCTGAGGTATATCAGTCTGGTTTTGTAAACAGCCTCACGTACGTAAACAAGGTGTACACTGCAGTGATGAGTACAGCAACTAGCGTTGAGGTGAAAGAATGGTACACGGCTTATGTAGAGGGAGTTCAGTTAAAGACATTGCAGATTATAAGAAGACTATTTATGTCACACTGCCTGGCTGAGTTTTACAGATTTTTAGTAAAATGTTCATCGCACACTAAACGCTGGAGATCATCCACTACACAACTTCAACCTGTTGCTGGACCGAACCAAACACTGCCCAAAACAAGTGTGACGGTCATTACCTAGGAGGCACAGATTTGTGCTGCCACATTCGCTGACCCAGAGAGACAGAAATGTGAAAACGCCTTGAGGTGAGGTCATTGGTGGAAACTTAGCATGGAGCATCCATGGAGTCAGTATGGTCTGTACAGACTGTAGAGGGAGTTTAGTAGCGCAGTACATGTTGGATGCTATCCTCAGTACCAGGCAGATGTTGGCTTCTTTTACAAATTTTCATTTAACCTTAAATGGTGCTGCAGTATCGGACATGTACTTGTGCCAGAATGTAGCTGCAGTATCATTTAAGGTGGAATATAAAATTCAATTAAGAAACTGTTTAATAACTGCCTCAATTTTTCTTAGCTGACTTAGATTGACTTGCTGGGCGGTACACTACTAGTTTACAGTCAGAGAAAATGGAGTCTGCACCTTTCACATGCAACTTGATTCTTTCTCTAGAATTCGTTCTGTTGACTCCAGCTAACTGTAGCGAAAAAAATCTGCAGACTAGAGTGAACAAAACAGACTCAGCCAGTCTGAGAATAGGGGCTAAAAAATGGGTAAAAATCAGCATAGTGTAACCCCGGCTTAAGTTGTGAGGTGGGCCCTCCATGGATCGCATCAATGAGTCTTCGGTGCCCATCGTCCTGTCTCTTTTATCCTTTCTTGGACCACTGCACACCGGAAACCCCTACAAGACCTGCCTGATGTTTTGGAGATGCTCTGACTCAGTCATGTAGCCCAGTGTTTCTCAACCCTGGTCCTGCAGATGCCTTGCCCTGCATATTTATGGCTTTTCCCTTTTCCCAACACACTTAATTACCAAGTCCTTTCAGAGTTGGTATGTTCACAGTTATGTGTTAAAGCAGGGAAACCACTAAACCACTAATGTGCAGGGCACCCACCAGGACCAGGGTTGAGAAACACTGATTTAACCATCACAATGTGGTTCAGATCCTCATGCTTGACTATTTGTCTTGCTTTTAACACATCACTTTGAAGAACTGACTGTTCGCTCTCTGCAAGAGCGAGTGTTCACTCCCTTTATAGATGCCACTGCAGATAATCAGAAGATAATCAATGGTTTTTACCTAGATGCTAATGTTTTGGCTGATCGGTGTACACATACAAGGTGCAAAATATACCTACAGCACATATATATACCACATGGGGACCGTAGTGGCTCAGCGGTTAGAGCTCTGGGCTATTGACGGCAGGGTTGTAGGTTCAATACCTGGGCTCGGGTAGCTCAGCAAGCTGCCACTGTTGGGCCTTTGAGCAAGGCCCTTCACCCTCTCTGCTCCCCGGGCGCTGCAGGCATGTGTGCTCATTGTCCACTGTGTGTGTTTCACTGGTGTGTATGTGTGTGTTCACTGCACAGATGAATTAAAGGCGGAAGACAAATATCATCTGTGTCACAGAAATCTCACAAATGGTGAATATGGTTGTCTTGTCTTGTATACAAGACATTGCATGTCACTTAGTAAGTTGTACCTTGCCCAGACACTTTCTTGTTAAGGTGTCATCAACAAGCTTCTGACAGAATTCTGGATAGATATCTGACCCCTCTTCTTGGCAGAATCGGTAGAAGTTTCCTGCCACAAACCTGACTTTTAAGCAGACTTTGGGAAGGCCATTCCCACGTTAGCTAAATGTTATCTATTCCGCAACCACCTTTGATGTGTTTGGAGTCAGTAGTCAGAAGTTCCAACCTTCTAGCTGATGGTTTAAGGTTATGCTGAAGAATTCAGAGGTCGCCCTCTTCATTATTCCAGCCTTTTTGTCCAATGTACACAGTATGGATAAAAGAAAAATTGTGGAACCTGTTCAGTCATTGTTTTTCTTCAAAATCAAGGATATATAAAAACAGTTTATACTGCTTTTGTTGGAGTAACTGTCTTTGCTGTCCTAGGAAGAAGGCTTTGTACTAGATTTTACTATAAGGATTTGATTGCATTTAGCAACAAAAGCATTAGGAAGGTCAGGATGATCACCATCCCACCCCATCCCTTCAAAGCTTATCCTAGAATTATTGGTTGGAGCACCATCCATCATTTCATACAAACACAGTTCCTCTGCTCCACAGCTTAATGCTGGAGGCTTTATACCCCTTTAGCCCACACATTAGGCATGGTGCCAAACAGTTCATGTTGATCTGCTGCAGAGAGTCCTATTTTATTGGCAATACATCTCTACAAGGACCAGACAAGCTATGTGTGTGCATTAACGCATCTGTGTCAGCAATGGCTGAAACTTCAAGTAGCTGAATACATTCATTAGAAGGGGGTGACCACCACCATGCTTAACAGTTGGGACAGTGTTCTTGGGGTTGAATGCAAACTTAAGTAGAGCCTAAAGATTCAATACAGCATGTGTAATATGTAATGAATATGTTTCAGAAAGTACACAAATAATTAGCATGTAATGTTCACTAGTTTTACTATTGAGATAAATCAGTGAGTATCATGAGGACATTTTCACATTCGTTGTCACATTCATTATAGATATTCCTGGGTGTGAACTGTTACATAAAGATGTTGGTCCCCCATTTTCAGACCAAATCTACACCCGCATTAAAACAAGTAGCGCTTTGCTTTCTCCTCTTGTTTACTGTTTTGGAGATACATCTTTTTTTTTCAACAACATGCAGCTCCATCCTTTACAATGAACTGCACTTACTCTAGGGCAGATTCACAATAAAAGGAAAAAACTGCAGTTTGCTGATTGCTGGTTTATGTGTATGTGATTGTCTGTGTGCGTGTGTGTGTGCCTTTTTCCATTTTCCATCATCACAAGCTGTGCAGAATAGATCTTTGTACACCGAGCACACACTCAGGCTGAGAGAGAGCGAGTTTCATACCTGTGTAAGTCGGGCTTTGGCATTGCAGGCGGAGAAAAAGCAGAGCTGCTGATTGAGAGATCAAAGCCAGAACGACTGATTGGCCTGGACTATTCTGTAGACCTGTCAGTCATGTTGGGGAGAGCAACATACTGATGAGAATGTGTTTAACACAGTCGTGAAAGCCGCGCGGTTACCAGGGAAGCTCTGCTTCGGCATTCTCTCCACTAACAATCTGCATTTACTGCAGGTCGGAGACAGAATAAAAGAAAGTGCGGCACACAGAGCATAGGGCTATGGATTCAGCCTAGCACACAGTAGTGTAAAGCTGTGTGGGTGGCATTTAAAGAGAATGCCAACAGAAACCATCATAAGACTAACAGTAATGCCATATGTACTTTGCTGGATACTATTGATATCTGGCTATCATTTCTCTGGATTGCATGCTATATGCCATATTTAGATTTGTTTGAAGTATAAGTTACACAAGACATATACAGAATGTTCCTTACAGTTACAGTGAAAAGTAAGTAATTAGATCACAGGTAGATTTTAATAATAGGGTGATTCCTAGCACTAAACTGCATTACAGCCTAAAAAGGACGGCTACTCTTACCATGTTTATTTCTAATCGGGTTAGCAAGCATGTGTTTGTGAGATTTTGGTGGTGTTGATGTTCGTCGTGACTTCTTGCATAAAGAAGCCAGCTGTCCTTCACACTGCCTTGCTAGAAAAAAACATAAAAGCATTCAACAACAAACCAGACCAGCATAGACTAATTTAGACCACTTTAGATGGACATGGAATTCATGCTGGTCTAAGCTGTTTGTTTCAGCTGGATGTTTGAACAGTTCATGATGAATGGAGCAAAATAATGTAACTTTTTTTTTCCTTTTTCCTGTGAAGTTCCCATTTTGGAGGTTTGGTCCAGCAGCAATGGTGTATATATACAGTAATTTAGTAGAGGAGTTTTGGACACATGGTTGTTTGGTGGTTTGGTGTTTGGCGGTTTTACAAGATTCACAGGAAGGTTTCATGTGAATTTATATGTAGAGTTTTTTCTTGTCTGTATTTTAATCTATTGCTTTAAAAAGACAAGTAAATCCAAAAGTAGCTGAAAGTAATCAGATTACATTTTACACTTTATTGTAATAATTCTTTGGATTACATTACTCTTACACATTTGAACAGGTAATCAGTAATCTGTAGATGAATACATTATGAAGTAGCCCTCCCAACCCTGTAGAGACATAGATAAAAGAAATGGATGATTTACGGCATGAAGTTTCCATGTATCCATCACACACTTTCTGTAAACTTTGTACAGTTCTTTTTTTATAATTAATCTTTAATAAACTTGGTTATGTGGTTTCTGACACTGTATGACTCAATTATCTAAGAAATGTACAAACTACACAGCTTCAAAGCTTTTATCTGTACTTTTATCCATTTGCAGAGTCATACAGTGTCAGAAATCACATAAGCAAGTCTCTTTGAGATTACTCAACAATTCCGTGTGGTTTAAGGCAAGTGTTTAATGATTCTGGCGTGCAGTTTGCCCAAATAGTGGGATATAAGATTCCATTATTATTTAGCTCTGTCTGCCAATCCAAAACTAAAGAAGCAAACTTCAAACACTGAACAGGTTTTGGATGATTTCCTATGCTGAGGGTAAAGGAGACTATCTAAAGGTACATTATATATATATATTTCTTTAAGACAGTGGTTGAAAGGTTGTGTAGGGTCTGTGCCAGTGAAATGTTCTTCTTGCATCATTGTGCTACACTTCTGCTGCTTTCATCATTTGGAAATACTTCTCTTTTCCCCCCTCCACTCCATCAGGAGCCGAGATCTGGAACGTTCAGGTCAAGAGTTTGAAGGAAGTGTAAATGTTAACATAGTCTTACCTGCAGACAAAAGTTTCAAAAGTGTCTCGTGTTTCTCAATGCATTACGAGAGGGACAGAAAAATGAAAGTTTTCTTCACTCTATCTCTCTCCTCCCCAAAGATTGTGTAGATATCACTATCATGTGGCCTCACCTCAAATCCCCTACATGAAAGTGTGTGGTAAATCCCCATGGGAAAGTTATCAGATTAATAGCAATCTGATATGAAGGTCTAGTTCAATAAGTAATCCCTATTTTAAATGCTGCAATATGAAATGTGGCAATCATTGATATGGACAGGAGAGGGAGGGAGATATAGAGTGAGACACAGAGAGAGAGAGAGCGGGCAAGAGAGAGAGAGAACTCTACACTAGAATCTGTATCACCATGCTCATACGTCAACTGAGGTGACAGTGTCATTTGATTGACAGCTGCTATCAGAATGCTAAGCTATTATCAAGCTAACCTGATCATCAGAGGAGCCTACCCATATAGCCATGATATCTCTACAGCTCTTTATCTAAGCAAACAGACCTACGTCTGCCATTCTTACTTTATCTACAGACACACACACACACACACACACACACACACACACACACATGCAGTCACACATACTTCCTGTACTTCTCTGCCAGTGATACCTGAGCACTCTTTATTCCAGTGAGAATGCCGTGAAATCACTGATTTTTGTCAAATTCCAAAGATTCTGCTCATGAGTAAATGATGTACTGTCCACAGACTCAGGTTTTTAGTTAACCTTTAAATGTTGTGGAGTTTTAACAATAATAGGAGTTGCTTTGTTGTATGTTTAGTTAAGGTTCTGCTCCTGGATCCTCATTTAGCAACTGTTTATATTAGTTGATGGTTGTTTGTTTGTTTGTTTGTTTTTGTTTAGTTTTTTTTCTTTTTTAGATGACCAATTCTGGAAGCAGATATGGTCCGGTTACTGTATTTCTAGGATGAACTAACAGGTATTACAGAACCATCACTGTTATACAATAGAACCAGAATATAATCAAGTTTCTGTGTAAATAAAACAGTGACAAATATGCCCATCCCTTCATCTACAGCCTTATGACAGTAAAAGGTGATGACGTTACTTCCTACTTCTCTAGATAGCTGCAGCTATAGCTATTCAATGCACAATGTTCTTCAGTGAATCTCAGCTACGACAGAAGCTAATGGCAGAAATAATGCGTACTACTAGCTCATATCTTATTATGTAAAGAGTAAATGGCTTTAAAGATTTTCTGGAGATAAAACACATATACTTTAGTCTAGCAAGGAAATTGGTGATATGATCTGGTGTACTGTACGGTATGCTAAGCTAACATCCTAGCTAGCATTCACTTCTGTTCATTCTAACTGGGCAACTCAATCGAGTGGTTACACATGTTTTTCAAGTGTTACACAGAGATTCAACTAAATTTGAATTGTTAGGGGTTAATAACATTCAATATATCTTTTTTTCTTAAGTCAACTTTTCATGCAGCTTGAAGTAAATGTATGAAGAGTCGTATCACACCAGTACCAGTTCTCTCAGTTTTCAGACAGTGCTGTCCTTTAATGGCATTGCCATCCAGCAGATTTTATTGGAATTTTCACACTCTATTCAATATGGAATATGGGAATATGGCCAAAGATGGGTTTTTCTGTGTGGGTATTACAGAAGTTTGACTGAAAAAGGTCTACAGTGCTTACAGTGCCTGTTAAATGTCAAATGCCAAAAACATGGTCAAAATGTATATTTAATGTTATTTAATTTACTTATTTACTTTACAAATGTTAGATTTTAAAAAAGAGAGAATAAGACTCAACGCAGTGGGCCTGAAAGAATGTGGAGCTGATCAAGACGCTCTTACAAAGAAGCACATTTGATCAAAATCATACTGCTAAAGCTGCTGGTGCTCCAAGAACAATGCACAGACCTCAATATCATTAAATACGTTTTGGATGACTTAGAAGTTTAGGAGCATTTTCTGCTTCTCACTGTCCAGAACTGAACTTTGAAGGTGTAGAAAACCTCCCTGCAGATTTCTGTAGAAACACTGAAAGTGAGTCTCCTGGAAAGAATAGAAGCTGTAATAAAGGTAAAGGGTGAACTCACTAAATCCTGAGACATCTGCTATTAGATTAGCTGTTGAAGCGTCTGTGTAATATTCTGTTAAATATGTATTTTTCTGCTGTGAATGAATAATTTGTACTTAATGGTGGTTTTGACTGGAAATGAGATAAATGAAGGGTGCTCTCCAACAGTGCTGTATAATAATATCATAAATAAGACCATGTGCACAACAATACATTTTCATCAAATTCAAATCAAAATAAGCGCAACATGATTTACATGATGGGAAATGATGGATTTCCATATTATTCCAAGGTTTTTACTCACAAGCACAACTCAACTTCTGTTGAAAGAAACTCTGAAACTCTGAAGCTCTGAGCAGTGAAGTTACTTTTACGGGATGTTTAAGAGGCTGTACAACCACGGTGCAATTCTTCGAGCAGCAGCATATACCTGCGCGAGTGAATTTGCGAGTTTGCACCTTGTATCGTAAGGCGAACACACACATACATACCCGCAGTAACATAACTCATGCTGTTGTAAAGCTGGGGGTTATCGGCTGTGGCGGCGGCGGCGGCGGAGCAGAGCAGGGCTGGATGAGTCTGGCTCTTATTTAAGGCTGAGCTCCAGAGGCCAGTGGAGGGTGAAATTACCCCAGACACCCTGTGCTGTGTGTGGGCCACTGGAGCATGACCGCCTGGGACCCCCTGGCCAGACCCCCAGCACCCTGCAGAGATTCACTCTAGCCAGGGGTTAAGCAAGAGATCACAGGATAGGTACGGATAGTTTGTGTGTGTGTGTGTGTGTGTGTGTGTGTGTGTGTGTGTGTGTGTGTGTGTTTGTGTGTGTGTTTATTTATTGTGTACAGTTGGTTGTATTGCTCCTTATGCAGTCTCAGGTAACCCTAGAATTGTAGTGTTTTTGTTTTCATCTGGTAAACAATTAATACTTAATAATAATATAATATAATATAAAGACTTGTAATAATGTAATTACATTCTTAATTACACTGTGAATAACATTTGCTTTTCAATGTTTATTGATGAATGTACAAATGGTCACATGACAAATTCCATATCGACAGGTCTTCTTACATTGCAGGTCTTCAGTGTTATTTAAATCATTAATTTTACAGTTATTATATTAAATGAGTTCCATTTACATACGATTAGTTTACAGCTGACCGCACAGACCACACAGCTGACCACACAGACCAAAACAAAAAAGCCTTCTAGTCAAGAATTATGGTCAAATGTGACAATAATGAGTGAAGGAGGAATAAATGTGAGGCATGCAACCCAAGAACATTGTACTAACTGTTAAGCATGGTGGTGGTATGCTCACATGTGCAGTGCAGTGAGCAGGGAATGCCAATTGTGTAGCCAGTAACAATCTGTGCTGCCCACAGACGATCACAAACCATGAAGAGCTAACTCTAGTTAGGCATTTCAATGTGGCCATCATACCCTATTATGCAGGAGGGTGGTTCAGGGTATATTTGCTTACCAGCTAGTTAGTTAGTTAGCCAGCCAACCACCTGGTTCACTAACATTCATATCTGTGTATAATGTATAAGCTAAGCCGAAAAGCTCAAAATGACTTAACTCTGGTTGATGCTGCTGGCTCTTAGCTAACTGCTAAGCTAACAGAATTTACACTGACTGGTGTAGGAAACTCTTTCACATTCTACTATGGTTTTGGTTAGGGTCCAGCTAAGTGTAGGTTATGGTTATGGTAAGGGTTAGGTTAAGGTAATGTTATGTTAAATTAGGTTTTTATTTGTATTTTTTATTTGTAGGAATTAGGTTAAAGTGTAAAATTTAATGCTGAGATTTAGGTTATATCAGATAAGAAAATTACACTGGTTGCTTTGTAACATTTGCTCAAATTGTTTGATTTCTGTGTATCTGGGCAGCGTCAGTATTTTGTGACTGTGATCTATATTTAGTACATCTTGTACGAATCCTGAAATGGTCTTTTAGTCACATGAGTATGATTTCCTCTTGAGACCAGGCTCAGAAGACTACCTCTCTGACATAATTGGGTGTTCCAACAGGACAGTGACCCCAAACACACATCAGAGGTGGTTGAGGAATAGATAAAGCAGGCTAACATTCAGACTTTCTCCAAAGTCCTGATCTTAATTATGTAGATTGTGCTTACAAGTTGGGTCTGTGGCAAGAAACCAACACATTTAATTGACCAATAAAACCAAGAAGAGTGGTCAAATACCTGTCAGAATTCTGCTAGAAGCTGAGTGATTGCTACAGAAGGCCTCTGGTTAAGGTGCAGCTTACTAAGGGACTTCTATTAAGGGATATAATATAAGGTGAGCTGTATGCATATTTCTTGACCTTGTATGTATCATTTGACCAAAGATGATGTCATTGGTCACTCATTGGTTCTTTTCCCTGTGGGGTTAGAATTTGCCCTCTGCCTTGCGATTCATGATTTGCCCTCTGAATTGGGGGTAGTTGAAAATACAGTCATGGGAGAAATCATGAATTTGGAGGGAGAGCACAAAAGATTTCAGACAGTAGAGAATAAAACCTATGATTAGTAAATATGGATTATAGTGTTACATATTTGGCAAGGACAGATGTGCAGTACAGTAGGGTCAGAATGGCATATGGCTTACCGCTGATAGCCAGCTTAGGGTCATGTCCTGATTGATCTAACAATGGTTTTAAATGGTCTTGAAATATGTAATTTGATCTGTTGGGATGTTCTGATTAAGTTGTATTGGGGAGAATTTAATCAGAATTCTGCCATTTGACCAAATATGATGTAAGTTGTTCAATCCTGACAGAAAACAAACAGTGCAAAGAAGTCCCTGAAAGCCCAATATTGCCATGACCTTTATGTACATGCCAAGTGCAAAACATGATAAGATTCGTGACCAGATGAGTGGTGGTCTCATGTAACCAGATGCTGGTGTCCTTTTATTCCTGTTGTTTGGAATTATTTACCTTTGTTTTGCTTTAGTCATGCTATTATCTTCCATGCTTGCGTGTAAACTTTGCCGAATACTGCTTGTTTTATATAATCAAGCCACAAGACAAGAACCTCTTTCTGTTCATTCCACAAAGACCAGTTGACGGCAGGCGTGCTGTTATGCGTGCTTGTTATGCATGTTGTTAAATGGATGTCACACTTTGCTTTGTGTTTCCATTCTCTCTCTCCCTCTCCCTCTCTCTCTCTCTCTCTCTTTCTCTCTCTCTCCATACTCATGTTGAACCTCTTCTATTAATCTTTGCTTGTAAACAAAAGGAGATGGCGGGATCTAACAAAAAGTCAACAGAGACCCTCTCTTTCTCGCGCGCGCGCTTTCTCTCACACATTTTCTCTCTGCAATGAGCTCTGCTGCATAAGCTATGCAGAATGATGCAAAACACATGCAACATCCACATCGAGACAAAACTGCAGACCTCCACCCCATTGTTCATCTTTTGGACTGTGAAGGTTTGGCTTATTAGAAAACCAGAGAAGAATCCCTTTGTCAATACCTTCACTTTAGCTTTGACTCTGGTCAAGCACATCAGATTTAGGGATTATGGAAGCTTGCAATGAAAACTCACCCTGCTAAAAGAAGTTCTTTAGCATGGGCAGAGGGGAACCATCAAGGCCTTCAGAGAAGACCTAATTATTTCACGTGTCTGTAAAGTTTCGTTTAATTTAATAGAATGATTTGTATTTTTGATATATCAGTACTATCTTGTGTCCTCATTATGTTTTTGTTTAAAAGGGTTACATTTTTGAAACACCCCATAAAATGTTCCTAATCAGGATTTGGTATCTGGGTAGATACAGCCGTTGATCTATGGCTACTTTATGAAGAGCACACCATACTCACTGTGGACTGAGGCAAGGAAGGTGAACTGATGAGACCCATAGAAGGAGGAGTTGGGATGGTGGTGGTGGGGTGTGAATTGTCATCACAAACTGGTGAGGGGAGAGGAGCGGTTTCATAGGTTGTGTAGTGATGGAGAGGAGGGGTTTGGGTGTGGTCCTTAACTTATTTCATAACTCCCTTCATTCAGTAACTGTACTGAAAGTCAAATGTGCTCAATTCACCACCAACATAATTAGAAAATAACAGGGACTTTGGCCTTTACTGGAAGTCCTAAAAACATCTCTGAATGAAGAATGTGAACATCAGTCTAACCAGGATTCAGTTGTTATGGAAATATTGTTACCACAGGTGACAAATACAGGGAGAAATTAAATTATTCACCCACAAAACTTAAGAAAGGGAGCTCAACACTATCCCCAAAAATAAAAGGAGGAGGGGCAGCAACACTCCAGGACATTGCACGAGAAAAGTCATGGTAGTAAAACTGCTACAACGGTCAGAAACCTGGTGATGGTGAAACTACTAATAAACAGTTGCACAACTGTTTAACTGTGTAATGGCTTTCTAGATGCAGGGTCACTACAGCAACCAGAAAAGTGTGCTGTTTTCATCTTGCACATTTTACTCATTGGTTCTTTCCACTGTGGGGTTGCCAGATTCACAATGTACCCTCTGAATGGGAGGTAGTTCCAGTCACATGGGAAAATCATGAATTTTTATAGAGAGCACAAAAGGTTTCAGACAGTAGAGAATAAAACCTATGCTTTTATAATGCCAGGTGTAGGATGGTTATAGTTATTTTAACATCCTGACCTCACTAATGCTCTTGTTGCTGAATGCAATCAAATCCCCACAGCAGAAGAAGCAATGAATGAGCAGGTGTCCCAATACTTTTGTCTATATATTGTGTTGCAGTATCGGTTGGTGTGGCGCAACAGATAACACCACTACCTGCCAGTGAGCTACCACACCATGTGGGAGACTGGGCTTCAATTCCTGGTCTGGGTGACTATGCTGTGTTACACCAATACTAGGCTCACTTGGGCAAGACTCCTAACACTACACTGGCCCTCCTCTGTAATTCCAGTGACCTTGAAAATCACTCTGGATAAGAGCGTCAGCATTAGATCGAAAAAATGTATCAAATCGAGACACCACTGTGTTATGTCGTGTCAGGTCACCCCAAATCATTTGAGCTGAGAGGGTACACAGGCGGAGAACACTGTGAGAAACTGGAGCGTAGTCAAAGGAGTGGGTTATGCAAGCATTGTGCACTTTTGGGCTTTCCACAAATCTGATGCCAGCTGTCCTCCACACTTGCATATCTTTTGTATTTTAAACTTTTAGTGACACAGTTTGGTGTCTTGTCTTTAGTTTCTCAGCCTCTATCTCTCCTTCTCTGTCTAAGTCTCTATGTTCCCTTCAGTGGAGCATTGTTCTGTTGATTCTTTATCTGTGGTTTATATTCTCTCTGTCCTCCTTCCCCCATCTTCAGTTTTTTCCTGCTTTGGATCAAAGCAGTGAAATCATCAGATTCTCTCCCTCCCTCTCTCTCCCCCTCCCCCCACTTTCTCCCGCTCTCTCCCTCCCCCACTCTCTCTCTCTCTCTCTCTCTCTCTCTCACACACACACACACTCTTTCTCGCTTCCTTACTTTTTCTCCTGCAGTCTCTACCACTCCCAATGGGCCTTATTACCAGTGACATTCAGGCCTATCTACCTCACTACCGTCTCATCTTAGCGAGAGAGGGGGAGAGGAGCAGAGATTCACTCGAGTAGGCTGCAAGTCTAAGGCCGCCCTCACTTTTCTTCCATGCTTGCTGGTCCACATTGAGTGCTCTTCATGTAAAGCCATGCTAATAGGTAGCGTGAATAGAGATCGTCCATATTCTGCATGAAGAACCTGTTTCTGACACTGTCTTTTCTCTCCGATGTAGTCAGTGATTTTCGTTCATTCTGGCTCCTCCTAGGGATTCGTATCTTCATGAATAAAAATTAAACCGCCCTATAAAGGTTTATTTAATTCTATAAAATCATCCACAGTTCAGCTGCTCAAAGTTCAACCTGCTCAACCGAATCAGTTAGGGTTTACCCTGGTGGCTATCCAAGCTTCTTCTTGGATGAGCAGTTCTTTAAAGCCACACAGGTCTTTAAAGAGACGTGTGAGTGTGAAAGGTTCTATAGCAATTAAAGGTTTTTGCCAGAATTGTGCGTACAAGACGAGAAACACAGGGGAACCTTTTCGTTTAAGACTGTAGGATGCTTCGATATTCACAGATCCATATGCAACTACTTGAATAATGTCAAAAGCTATATACTATATGTAATAGCTCTATACTCCCACTCCCAACTCCCACCCCCCACCATCCTCTGAATGATTTAAACTCCACCAGAAGCAATAATCTTAATATACATACGCAATATATGTCCAAATATTATTTGACACCACTTTTAATGAATGCGTTCAGATACTTTAAGTTGCACCCATTACTGACTATTGATTGATTGCACACACAGCTTGTCTAGTAGATTGCACACACAGCTTGTCCCTGTAGAGACATATTGCCAATAGAATAGGACTCTCTGGAGCAGATAAATCACCTAGTGGCACCATGTCTATGTTGGGGAGTTGGGGATGATGTCCAATTTCCTGACCTTACCAACTATCTTTTCTTTGAATGCAATTAAATACTCACAGCAATGCTCTAGAATTCTCTAAAAATGCTCTAAAAGTTCAGAAACAATGAATGAGCAGATGTCGCAATATTTTTTTTTCCATATAGTCTATGTATGAATCTGCTGTTTAAAAAAATGTGTGTGTATACATAATGTAAAGATTTTACTATTGGTCCAAACATTTCTATTGATCCATTCATCATCAAATTCTGACCTGACCTGTAAAGAACTGAAACTGCCAGATTCACATTATGTCAAAAAGTTAAAAACGGCACAACTGGAGACACAAGAAGGTTTTTGTGTGGTATACTAGCACAAACTGTGCCCTGTTAATGACCAGTATACAGTACTGTGTAAAAGTATATGGTGTATAAACAGCCCCACCGGTTTTGCCTGTAAAAACATTATTGTCAGGTTGCTTTCTACAAGATTTGATCACCACTTTTGAAATACAAGGCATATGCGTGAGCATTGTAGCAAGCCGGACTCTTAAATATTCATACATTATGAATAATATGAATATTATGAATATTAGGCCATGGCCAGACGGTTCTCAGACAGACTTAGGTCTGATTAATGATTCAGCTGAATTTTTATTTTACTGTCAAGTTTAGTTTTACACATTTAGAGTTTATAGTAGTATACACTGTGTTTCCTGAGGCTTTATGTTAATCTAGTTAAACAGGTTCAATAAGAACAGATTTTTGGTTGCTTTCTTATATTCCAAAGACCCCAGCATCTGTCAGTCTAATAATGGTTTAACCTCCCTCCTAGTGGCACCATTTTAATTGATATAAATAACTCCCAGTGGGCCGGGCTAAAGTACAGCCTCCACATGGTGGGGTTAGTTTGAATACAGAGTTACAATCACACCTCCCTAAATGAACAATGAGAGAAATCCAAATCGCCCCTTAAATGAAAAACAGTGTATTTATGTATCATACACACGTGCAAATATTAGCAACTTCTATTGCAACTGTTACATCTAGCCCCTCAGTCTGTTACAAAAAATTATACATTATATAAGGGGTAATTATAAATTATAAATAATTATACATTATATAAGGGGTAAGTTGTAACATTTGGTTCAACTGTATATGTTTCACTATGTGGACAAAAGTATTGGGACACCTGCTTATTCATTGTTGCTTCTGAAATCAAGGTGTCTCTACTGTCCAGGGATGAAAGCTCTCTACTAGAGTTTGCAGCATTGCTGTAAAGATTTGATTGCATTCAGCAACAATAGCGTTATTTGAGGTCAGGATGTTAAATGATCACCACCCCACCTCATTCCCAACTCCCCTAACTCATCCCTAAAGCACTGCATGCAACTCCATCCTTCCAGAAGACACAGTTTCATTGCTCCACAGCTCAGTGCTGGGGGGCTTTATACCCCTCTCGCCCATGCCTGGCATTAGACATGGTCCCAATAAGTTCATATTTATCTGCTCCAGAGAGTCCTATTTTATTGGCAGTACTTCACTACATACACAAGACAAGCTGTGAGTGTGTACATTAGCACATCTGTGTTAGCAATGGGTGCAAAGTAAAGTAGCTGAATGCGTTCTTTAGTACAGGTGTCCACAAACATTTGGACATATAGTGTATGTCCATTAAAATTATTTAGCGTAGAATTTAAAAAGTGATATTTTTAAGAAAATGTGTCCCACTTTCCTCTACACTGCCCAACTCTTGTTGAACATGGCACATTTGAGGCTCAAGCCTGAATCTACAATTTGTAGTGCTTTACACGGTGTGCCGATGGAGTGTCTGCAGGGCCTGACCTCTTGGTTAACGGTTTGGTCAACTTGTCCTGTATCATGTTTCTATGAGAAGCAAACTAACCTTATGTTGTTTTTCCTCTATGCCAGTTATATTTTGGAGGAACGAGACAAGCATGTTTACTTTATGTTTTGCTTGTTAAAATTACAATTACCCCCATATCTGCACCCAGCAAAGTATTAAATGCTAACCTTCCACAATGAGCAGTACAATAGCTGATCATCTGTCCCACTGAACCATAAACATTGTGTAATTCCCAAAGTTGGAGCCTTAAAACCGCTCTCTTTCCTATCCTGTGCCCAGAGAACTGCTCACTCTGCCAGCTAGCATGGAGCTAGGTGAACTGACTGAGAGTGCTCTGTATGATAATAGGTTTGAATGGGACCCTTTGCAACTCAAAGTCTCACTAATTGGACATCAAACAGACTGTGTGTGGGAGAGATTAGTGTGTGGGGAGGGAGCTGTTGGCTCGAAGCAGCACAGAAACCGTCAGTGCTATATCACACTGCTTTGTTCTACATCTGCACTGTTTTAGGAACATTGTCTCGGGAGAGGGTTTTTTTCTTTCGGTGCTGAATCTCCACAAGCAGATATTGAGTTGGATTCTGACAGTGGGCTTTTGAGGGGTTTGGAAAGTTGTCCAGCTTTAGAGGAAAAGTAGCAGTGTAGTTAGTAAAACAGAAATGTTATTTTGCAGCAAACTTATGCAGATAGTATGTAGTACCATGATTAATGGATGCAGTTTCAGCACCGTGGACAGCAGCACCTGCAGAGACTAGATATGGTTACCCAAAATACTTCACCAAATGTAAGGAATATAGAGATATAAGAATGTTAAGAACCTCAGGCAAAAATATTAATGTCATTCTGAAGCTCATCTGATGCTTCCTCTGATATAAAGCCTATTTTTGCTGTAGTAACAACATCTGCTCTTCTAGGAAGGCACCACATATTAGGGCATTACTATGAGGATTTAATAGCATATAGCCACACCAGCACTAATGAGGTCTATGTACTGATGTTTGATGATTTGTTCTGGAACACAAACACCACAGGTATTTGGATGATGCTCCATCACTCCAGAGAATGCAGTTCCGCTACTCCATGGTCCAATGCTGGGGGGGTTTATACCCCTACAGCTGATTCTTGGCAATGGACATAATGACCTTTGGCTCATGCACAGGTGCTCCAGACTGTCCTATTCTGTTAGCAGCTCTTTTCTATGGAGATTATACATGCCATGTGTGCAATTAAATGCTTACAAACATTTGGACATATAGGACCAGATGTATCAAACACACCACCAGATTTGTTGTCATGTTAGGAGTAAAATGTGTTGCAGTCAAATATTTTCTCATTCATAAGCACTGTTGCTTTTTACATGTCTTTTCCATGTGCCATTTTCTATTCATAGCAGAACACCACCCTGCAAAAATTACCACCTGGATGACTATGACAAAAACCTTTATAGCTAGAAGTGTGAAAGCGTGGATATAGCAGCTTTCCGGAGACCCCCAAATGGCCAATCCACCAGATAGAAAATAGGAAATAGACTTGTTTAATATTTGTTACTGGTTTAAATGTGCCACTAGGGTAGTCATGGTGTGCACATGTTTATACTGGACATAATAAATGAAAAGATCAGTTTGTAGAGTCAACACTTTTTGCCATGTTATTATCAATATATAAAAGATTGGTCTGTTCGTGTTGGATACACTGTATTTTTTCCCCAGACTTGGCATATAAACTCATTCAGAGTTCAGATTGGACCCCTAAGTGCTTAATATTATTTATTTTTAAGTAACAATTGAACTATAGTAAAATCTTATTTATATTTTTATTCATGTGTTTATAATGATAGTTTTTGACAATATGTATGTGTCACATTATTAACAGAGAGCAGAAGAAATTGCAGCCACTAGTGGTCACACTAGTGGTCATGCAAGTTCTTAGCAAACTACAGACACACATTCACTGAGCTGATGAGTTAATGTGTTTAAAAGGCACAGTCTGAGCTTGAATTTCAAAGCATGTCAATACAGAATTCAAATTTTCAATGCCTTGGAATGTGGCTCAGTCAGAAAAAAAAGAAATATATATATATATATATATATATATATATATATATATATATATATTCTGTCTTACTTTGAAGAACATTTTAAATGACTTTGAAGGCACAGCCATGGAGTTCATGCAAAATACTGATACTCCCTGTATGTCTGGATGCTTTTTCTTTTGTATCTTGCTTTTAACAGTAGATTATTACATGTTATACCACACTGATAGTTTGTTTATTATTCCATGGTTTATTAGTTGTTGCGTACATCCAGTGAGTGATTCTGTTCCTTTTATTATAATCTAGCAGACACTGGTGCCAACCTGCATCACACAGAGATGATGTGGGGAGAGAGAGAGCCATCTACTCACCCGGAGACAGCAATGCCAAATGTGCTCTCTTGGGCTCTGGCTCTTGATGATCAGCAGCATGACCCCAGTTTCGAACCAGTGATCCTCGGGCAATAGTGACAGCGCCTTAGTTCACTGAACCCCTCTGAACATTGTGTTTGACTGGACTTGATGATGTAATGATAGTGGGGTGGTAGGCAGAGGCTGGCACACTGATTACCACTATGGTGAATTATTTACTGTGCTGCTCTTTCTGTATGACATCACACAGTTACCACTGAATATTGCATACTGTATATGCCTGTACCTGCACTCCACTTGATTTGCAAAAGGTTAATCATAAGCATGTGATCATTTTTATGAGATTAAACCAGTGGCATTCTGAACACAACGCAATGTCCACATTACATTCCAAAGACCTTTTTTCTGTATATGGTTTAAGCACCACGGACAGCACCATAGACAGAGTTATCGCTTCACAACATTTGTGGCATTTAGCTGACGCTCTTATCCAGAGCGACTTACAAGGTTACTCGTATTACACAAGTGGGCCAACATAGTGTTAGGAGTCTTGCCCAAGGACTCTTATTGGTGTAGCGCAGCATAGTCACCCCGTGACGAACAATTTACCCAGACAAATAAGCACCTCCATCCAAATGGTTCTTTGAGTTGTTTCTGTATACTGTAGAACCACTGTCCTTCCTAAAACCTCTTAAAACATTTGAGTGCCAGTCTTTCTAACACAGCAATTTTCCAACCAATTGAGAGGCAGACAGAAGTATGCGCTCACTGTAGAGTACTGACTTCTTCTTTTTTATGTGTCAAACTTTTGAAAATGTTAACAAACAAGCAAGAATTTAAGGGAATATGAGGCATGCAAGCTGAAGTAGAAGTGAGAGGCGTAGTCATTTCCTCGCCTCAGCTCTCTGTAGCCAGCTCCAGCATAATAGCTATTGTAACAGCATCAAGGTTAAACCAATTAAACCCAGCCCACGCTAACAAGGCTTTAAAGCCCAGTAAATCACCGCTCTCAAAGCGAGAGGGAGACAGACAGAAAGAGTGAGAGACTGAAATGGGGGGTGGGGGTGGTGGGGTGTGTGTGCATGGACGGATAGAGCAGATCAGTGGATGAGTGCAGGGAATTGCAACTTGAATGCGTAATAGAGTCAGCCCAGTCGACTACATGCTCTTAGGAAAATGAAGACATTTAATTAACGTTGAGCCAACATTAAGGCAACACCTAAAATGTCATTAGATTATGGTTTGGGTCCAACCATCAATCAACTCAACTTGTATGCCAATTTCTTTGGTTATTATTATTGGATGCTGAAAGCATGTTACTCCTATTTTGCATGTGCATGCAGCTCAGAGTGTGATTTATTAAGAGTAGCGCTTTGTGCATGGTGGGATAAGGCGTTCTTCTTTGTGTTGTCTGTTTAAAGGATTGGGAACGTGTTCGAATCAGCAGGGAGTACAGAGAGGACAGGATTAGAATAATTAGAGTGTGTCTTATACACACTATGCACATATGTACGCACACACTCTTGTGCAGCCACTTACAACAGAGAAATAGAGGGATAGGTGTGTGTGTGTGCGTGTGGATGTTTTGTAAAGAAAAGCATTTCATACCCATTTATAATATCGTCTCCATGGCATTCTAATTCAATAAGTGCCATGTTTATGAGATAATTCGGTGAAAATGTTAGCGTCTCCCCACATTCACCGAATTGACCTTGGCTTCTTCTCAGGCTTTGTATTTAAAGCCTCTAATTAGTCAGTTGCTTAAAATGTTAAAGGACGCATAGCCTACATTTTTTTTGTATTTTATTTTTTGCCTGGAAAGGTCCAGGGAGGACCTCTGTATGGGCTTATGTATCATTTTAGCATTTTATGACCATTCAACCTCTCTTTATCCCTTTTAGTTACACTGACATTTGTGCATTATCCCAGCCCCATAGCTAAACACGCCACTTCCACTGGTGGCACAGGTGTTGAACCATGCAAAGCAATGTTGAAAAACGTGAGCTCGTACAATACAACAGACAGTTAATATATTAAGTTTGTGAATGCCATAGTAATAAACATTTCTAACATCCTCTTTGCTGGCTCCAAGTGGTCCACTAAATGGTCCAGAGAGGGCACAATTGGCTTAGCTCCCTCCGGGTGGGTAGATGGTGCTCCATTCCCACATCACTTGTGTATCTGCTAGCCGCTGCATCTGAACTGGGTGCCCAACGCTTTTGGTTCCCCGGTTGGGTGTTGGTTCACCAGTTATGTTGCCTCTGCGGCAGTTCGGAAATAGGTAGTGGCTGGTTGCACATGTGTTGAAGGAGGTATGTGTCTGCCCTAATCCTCTCAGTGTCAGGAGAACCACATGGGTAACTGACCATGTAAAATTGCAGAGGAAAAGTGGGGGGATTATATAATTTTTTCTAACTAACTAATTTTTTCTAATTATTCTAACATAAAAACCCAAATGAAAACATATGAAGCCTTGCTGTGGTGTAGTGGGTCATATTGGTAATAATATGGGAAGGAGAAATAGATCACAATATAAATAACCATTCGTTTCATTCAAACACATTTCCATGTTTTAGAAGTGTGTACCCAACTCGACTGTCATCAGTTAGAAGCCAAATGTTATCAGGATATCCACAAGCGCCTTTTCCTAGTGGATTATCACCTTTCCATTATCATGATCCTTGCAACTGTTTTTGTATGTGAAGTTGATTAAGGGCCACAGACTGAAGCAATACAGATGGTCAGTCCTGTCAGAAGTTAGACATGCACATAGAAATAGTCACAAAACCAGAATCTCTTTGTGCCCTCCTCTTTTTTAAAATCAGATTTGAATGTACATGCATTCAATTGTGATGAGGTTAGGCGTGGCCTAAATATGGTAATTACCCTAATGGTAATTCATTTAATCCTAGAAATTAACACCAAAGTTTTAAGATCTGTTCACATTACAATCCTGATTAATCAATTCAGATTTTTTTCTGATTGGATTCGGCTATCTTGATTGGTCACGTTCATAAGTGTAAATGACCCCTATCTGTCTGTAATGTTAACAAATCTGTTGATATGTTCATGTTCAGGTGCTGGCTGCATGATGACCACACATGCATACACAAAAAGACACATGAAATCTGATTTGACTGTTTACACTCACATTGCATGCCCATGAATGAGATGTTTCCAATCTAGGACCACATATGAATCTGACT
This sequence comes from Salminus brasiliensis, assembly GCF_030463535.1. Lineage (NCBI taxonomy): Eukaryota > Metazoa > Chordata > Actinopteri > Characiformes > Bryconidae > Salminus > Salminus brasiliensis. Next base: position 32,010,885 of record NC_132884.1, read on the forward strand.
CAAGTCTGATTTTAAAAGATCAGATTTGATATGTCTACACTGCCCTGAAAAAATCAGATCTTTGTCACATTAATGCAACAAAATTCTGATTTCACTTAAGTCACATTTGATTCTGAAGCTTCCTTTGAGAAAGATGCAAAAGAGAAACACCACACTAATGCTATGTAAAGTAAAGGTAAAGAGTAAGGGTTAGCATGTTCTTTCTCAGAGACACATGAAGCAGCATGAAACTGCTGTTAATGCAACATCATTGGAAAGCTGAGCGCTAATTGCCAGTTCTGCCATGTTAGCTAACAGACGCTCACATTGACTAGCATCATGCTGAGTGATGGGGGAGAGGGAGGGCCACCCAGAGAGCAAGTGGTGCCAATTATGCTCCCTGGGACTCCTAGCCTCAGATGGCTGTTGGGGATTGAACTTGTGATCTCCTGAAAAGACCAGCGCTTAGATGGTTGTGCCACTAAGGGGCCCCCCTATGCCAAATTTTCATTTAAAAGCAGGTTTTCCAGGATACAGGCCTTTTAAGGCGTATGTGCATACCTTGATGTGCAAGTGTGTGTTTACCTCTTTGAATTTTCCATCTAAGCATCGTTTATAGCCTATTACACACACACACACACACACGGACAACGTACATAGACCCAAAATCTAATTTCTGTTTCTTCTCAAGAACAACTTACAATCCAACAACAATTATGTCGCTCTCTCTCTCTCTCTCCATTTGAACTCAGTTGTACAACTCACTCCTCCTCTTTGTTGTAACGTGTCTGTATTGTTTAGACAGAATGATAAATTACCCCAGCATATGGTTTCTATTCTGAGAAACAGGCAATTGTGTGGAGTGCACGCACACGCACACGCGAGCTGATTTAGATTGACAGAGACACCTGGAGTGGAAAATTCTATATTAATAAAAAAGCAGGTGTTACAAAGAATTAAAAGTAATGAGCAAATATTTTAAGCAGCAAATGATAATTAGACTGCATTTGCATATAATCTTAATCAGTGCCGTGTGCTTCATCTTTACTGTCAGATTTTTAAAGTGTATTATTGACGCAGGCGGGATGAAGTAATAATGTTTTTATGGAGAAAGCGCAGGACTGTACGTGATTGGATGTCGTTGCGGTTCTGTTCTCCAGCACGCTGGAAGTGAAATGAAACAATGACAGATTGAAGTGTAAAATGTAAGATTTAATTAGACTGTGTTTAGAGCTGCGTTCAGGCACTTATAGAGGAAAATTTACTTTTAGAATATGGTCAGATTTTGTACTTGGTTGCAGATCCTTTACTGTGTGAAATCTGAGACCCAAAGACAGAGGTCCTCCTCGGCGGCAAAAGGGTTGGAAGGGTTGCTTTAAAAAATTTACTCCATTACAGATTACTGATTTCCAAACCTACTCCAAAGGCTTACTTTTTTTAAAGTAACTTGATCTAAATCTTACTTTGCCTTAATTTTGCCTTCACTTGTCTTTTTACTCCACATGATTTTAGGCATTTTACATTGGTCTTTTAATTGTTTTATGCATCCAGCTGAAAATAAATCCTAGAGAGCCCTGTTGGTAACATCATAATATAATAATATGTTACAATTAGAATAAAAACCCATCACTAAGACTTAGTAAGGTGTGGCGACGAGGTAATTTAGTTATGGCCGTATTTATAATTGATCGTTTATCTTTCATTATCTTTTACTTACAATTTCATTTGTAATACAATTTCATTTTAATACAATTTCATTTGTAATATATTGTAAACCTAGGGATTTCTTTGTGGCTCACAGGCTCAGCATGAAAGGAAGATGGTGTTCCCCCTACCCAAAAAGCCAGATGCCCTTCACAATTGTGGGATTGATCATCCAAAATTACTTTAAAATTACTGAGAAAGGTCCGTCTCCCTCCACCCATCCTCACCCTCTTCCATAGAGGGACCATTGAGAGCATCCTAAGCAGCTGCATCACTGCCTGGTTTGGGACCTGCACAGCCTCTGACCGCAAGTCCCTCCAACGCATTGTGAGGACAGCTGAGAGGATCATCGGAGTCTCTCTCCCCTCCGTCATGGACATTTACACCACCCGCTGCATCCGCAAAGCAACCAGCATTGTGGATGACTCCACCCACCCTTCACACAGACTGTTCTCCCTCCTGTCATCAGGAAGAAGGTACCGCAGCATCCGGTCCAACACGACCAGACTCTGCAACAGCTTCTTCCCCCAAGCCATCAGACTCCTCAACACAACTCAACTTCCGAACTGATATCTTTCTGGTACATGTACACTCTCCCTCTCTCTCTCTCTCTCCAACCATTTACCCCAGATAACATGGAAAGCATTTTTTTGCACAAGCATTTGCACTAATAACTTTACTACCTCACTGGACTCTATTTATTACACATTGCACAATTTGCACACTACCGTCAATTATTTATTATTCTCTGGTCTGTACTGTGTTGTGTTGTCTGTCCGCACTTGTTTGTTTGTCTTGCACTTGTGTTTTGTATGCACTGTCTTTGTTGCACCATGGTCCTGGAGGAACGTTGTTTCGTTTCACTGTGTACTCTGTATGTAGTTGAAATGACAATAAAACCCACTTGACTTGACTTGACTTGACTTGAGTTTTTTGTTCAGAAATCATTGGGACCACGATTTTGTTACCACATCTTACTAAGTAGTGGCCACAACTTAATGATCTCATTCCACACACATTTTACTAATTGGTAGCCACTAATAGTTTTATTCATGGGAATGTCACCAGCAGTAATATTGGTACCGAACTATTACACACAAACTCTCCTGGAAACCCTTTTCACAACAGAAAGAAAGATGCAGACAACAGTGTCCAGCAGTCATTCGACAAGCTAATCACACAATCAATAATTATCTAGCTAATCTGTAGTTTTAATGGTGATGCTTACATTTACATTTTTCTTTAAATTGCCGGAAGGCCTAATTTACATTGAACAGTTTTTTTTTTTTTTATTAGGTTAATTTGAAATCGATATCACAAATACACTCACTCAATCAGAAAAAAAGTTACGATGTAATGTAATCTGGCTAGTAATCACCATATTTTTTTAAATTTACCGGTAATTATTTTAGGGCTGCAATTAAGGACTATTTTCTCCATTGATTAATCTTTAGATTTTTTTGTTAATGAGTCAATTCATCTAAATGATTAATGTTAAATTGAGCATTTAAAATCTCTTTATTTTGACAAAGCTGTACATGAAGGTTTACATAAAGTGCAATACTGTAGGTTTAAAGAAGTAAGCAGAACAATCAGTAGTGCAGTGAAGTTCAGTATACCCCTTATCAAAGTGTATGTGATCCAGCATATTCTGTTCCCTACATAAAGAAATGTGCTTAAAGTCAGGGCTGAATAGAGTAATTAGATGTGCTTTATTTCCAGTCAAGCCCCACAAACACACACTCAATCACAGACCTTAAACGTAATTTGACTACAGGTATGCTGCTTTTGCCATTTCTGGCACTCCAGCATCTACAATAGTGCCTGTGTGTTATCTGTTCAGGTGCTTGTGCATCGCATGAGTGCTGCTGTCGTATGCCTTTGAAACTTTGCCCAGTGTACAAACCTTTTCACTTCATGCTAATTCAGGTTCTCTCATATTTTCGATGTCATGGGTCTTTAGAAATGTTTAAAAAATGTCAAAACAAAAAAAAAAAAAGTCGGACTCTGCTGCAGCCCCAGTTGTTTTTTAAAACTAGCTCTAAATGAAGCTGGCCAGTTTGGAGACAGAAACAACTGACCTAATAATGTAATAATGAAGGAAAGTGTGTTAGAGACCTAAAAAACTAAAGTCATGAAAAATTAGAACAAGGTTAAAACGATGCCTCAGCTTAAAATATTGATGTCAACGCATTTTCAGCATCAACTCCATCGACTATTTGTGGCAGCCCTAAATTACTTTTCACTATCCAACCCTGTCTGTCATGTCTGCCTGTAATTCAGCCATTTTCACTGCCTTCTCGTCTTGGGACTTGTGCTTCCAGTCTTGTCTTCAGTAAGTGAAGTTCATGCTCAGGTTATGTGACTGACTTGGCCATTCAGGAACATTGGCATTTAACGAAAGCTCTTATCCAGAGCGACTTACAGAAGTGCTTAGTTGTCTACTTAGAAAATATCCCTAGGTAGTGTGGATAGGCTAGAGTCCAAAGATACCGCAAAGCTTAGACACTGCCAAATACAAAAGTCAATACTGATACCTAGATTCAAAGAGGCAAAATACCCAACAGCTAAACACAAACCCTGCACTATACCTGTATCCTAAGAACAGTGTCAAGGTCAGAGAAATCAAAGAAATAAACATAATTAGGTCCCATCCTGTTCAAGTGTTAGAGATACTTGGGTAAGTCAGCATAGTTAGAAGCGTCTGCAAATTTCAGAATTCATCCTGCAGCTGCTGGAGGCCAGTCACATCATCAATACAGACGGGTGAGTCAGCTGAATTAGAAGCCAGACATGTCCATGCCAACCCGTTTCACATTGGAGGATGTGCGCTGAATCACGAGCAGCTCCTTGTTTGCTTTTTCTTTCCTCTTTCTGTCACTCTCCTATAGCTTAAAGGGGGCATAGAATTTATTGATTGTGAATTTGGAGTTATTCTTCGATGTGTAAGTAGGATGTGACTTTGCTTCTGGCAAGAAATGTAAATAAGGTTTTACCACCTTATTTACAACCCTGTTATTTTGCCTCGGAATGAAGCATGCTGATTTTCCTTTTATGGTGTGCCTGTGGGGGAAAAAATGATGCGTTTTGCTCCGATTGGCTGGTTTACGTCAGCACAGTTGTCATAAGCATAGCAAACCTTTCTTTTTAGCATGATAACAAAAACATTGTATTTGCGTTTTTGGTATTATTCCTGTGGTTAGCTAGCTGAAGAGATTGTAGCCAATTGTCTGGGTTAGCTATTACCATAGCTCGAATACCAGCTCGCTTGCCTGGATCTGGCTTCCATGTGTGGTACAATTGAGATGCCCTTCTGATGTTTGGTTAGCTCTAGTATGAGAAAGTACAGTTTGTTGGTTAGAAGAGACATTAAAAGCTGCTTGGCTAGGGCTTTAGCCTAGCATAGATACCCACTCGCTCCCCTGGCTTTAGCTTCCTCACTTGTTTGCATGGACAATGGCACAGGAAAAGCTGCAGTCATGATTCCTGGTTCGCATAGCAACCCATATTCAGCGCAGTCTGGCAGTGATGTTCATGCCTGTCTCAGAAAACACAAAAGACACAGCAGTGTTTAAGGAAAATACAGTTTTCTTTTCTAGGGTACCTTAAATGTCTGTCTCATCTGTCATTAAGACTTTGTCTCAGAACTCTGCAGGCGTTTATTTATATTAACCCACAGAACCCGAAGCTAAATCAAAGCCTACTATGTGTATCAAGACTGCTGGCTCTTATATTGCTTCTATAACAGCAAGCTTCCAATTACTATTTAGGTTAATGAACCGTATCCTGTAAGAAGGTCAGTGAATAGCTATTACCACATTTATTTACACTTTACTTAAAGGAATCCTTTTTAACCTTCCATCTGTCAACAACATCTGTGAAGTACGATCCGTTACCATGGACTGTAATTTCGATGCATTGCTTATATGTGAAAAAGAATTCAGAGCATACTTAGAACCACTATTCTACCAATAAAAAATAAAAAACATTTGTGGTGCCTAGAAAAGTCTGCTTTGCTGACAGTGTTCACTTGAGCTGCATGGACTCCACATGTTTGTGCAAAAGCCTCTGATGAGTAGATCAAATCCACCTGTGGGTCATCTGAACATGAGCTTCAATGGAAGAGATATGACTCAAAAAACATCTGACCTTTTTGTACAAAGGTCTTAGCATGGTGAATGTCACATGCTTGTTTAAATGTGGATATTTTCATAGAAATAGTGCTGGAAATGCACTTCATTTTATGTCCTGTATAAAATCATATTTTTTAATAAAATAAAACTTTTTAAACAAAAACATATATTTAAATAAAAAACCTAGATATTCTAGATATTTGCCACCTCCCCCATTTTCTATATTTAAAGAACTCTCAAACGTGTGTTCCAGTAGGGTTGAGCAGATATAAATTGAAACTGACATTCAGACCCTCTAACTGATGTGATCTTGCCCATGTTGGTTATTTCCCTGTTAATATTTTCCCCACTGTATGTGTTCATATACTGTCTTATAAAATATACTACAGAGTGTGTAGTCACGTGACTTTGTTCCATCCTGCCTGCAGGATAGAGGAGAACTCAAACACTGAGCCAACTCAACAACTCGAGCAGCTTCTATACTCATTCATTAATCGTAATGGAGGTCAAATATTCAATTAATTGTGATACTGATTTGAGGTTATATCACCCAGCACTAAGCTCCTAAAAGAGTTGGTTGATTGATGCTCCATCTGCTAAGATATTCTCTCATGTCTGTCCAGACTATGTTGTTGGAGTGGTGTTATGTGTGTTAATTCATAAAATCCAGTAACTGTCCAGCTGCTGTTAGAAGAAGCAGATTTTGGGGCAAGAGGCTTTCTGTCCTTCTCTAAATACAGAGGAACATGCTCTAATTCACATTGACAGCATAACACAGATGTACCACATAGAGATAAGGTTGAAAAAGTGTTGCTGTAGTGTAAATTTAGTGAAACTATTTCCAGTGGGGAGTACCTGAAGCTTATACTCCACTTTAGTTTCTGTAGTTCTACAAAGGAGAACACGCACCCCGTAACTTGACAGCATCAGTGACACCTTTGTTATCAGTTTGCAGTCTTACACGAACATACAACTGACACCGTACAACTGAACCGTGTCTATTTTAAACAATGAAATGGCAGGCGTTAATTAAAAAAGTGAGTAGGGTGTGAAAAACATAAGACCTCACCTCCATGGAGAAAGGTAGGTTTTGGGTTACCTTTATCATCATAATAGCAGATGATTTCATTCAAATATTGAGTTCCTGAGAAAGTTACTGTAGTGTGTATTGCATTTTAAGAAGGCATCCAGATGATTACATCATGGCCTTCTCACATTACACAGTCTGGACTAGTGGTCACCAAGTCTGCTCCTGGAGCTCTAACGTCCTGCACATTTTCCTTCAGACTTTATCTGCAACACTAATCAACCCTTGATCCACCTAATTACTGCCTTTAGAAGTGCTTTATTAGCTGAATGAGGTGTTCAGTTTGGATTGGATGTGGAAGTTGGAGGAAGGTGCCTCTGTAGGAGGAGGGTTGGGAAACGATTTGATGGCTGAGCCTATATGGACAAAAGTATTGGGACACCCCTCTTATCGTTGAATTCAGGTGTTTCATTCCCATTCAGTCCCATTGCTACAGGCATATAAAATCAAGCCATGCAGTCTTGCATGCACTTTACACACATCAGTGAAAGAATGGCTCGTTTTGAGAAGCTCAATGAATTCCAGCTTGGTACTGTATGTAATAGGATGCCACTGTTACAACAAGCCAGTTCATGAAATGCCTTCCTATCTGCCTAGATATTCCACCATCAACTGTGAGTGGTTTTACTGAAAAGTGGAAGGCTTTTGGAACCACAGCAACTCAGCCATGAAGTGACAAACCATGTAAAGTTACAGAGCAGGGTCAGGGCCAAGTCCTGAGCTCAGAGCATAGTGCATAAAAGTCTCCAACGCTCTGCTGAATCGATAACTGCAGAACCCAACCTGCTGTTAGAGCTGCAAAGGGAAGGGGGTACTTACACCGGAAACCTGCACACTCATGACTTATAAGTCATTTGGAGTTTGTGTAGTTGATTCCAATGTGACTCCATCTTACCTTTGTTTACCATGAGCAAGTGTTAGTGGAATGGGACATAATGAGCACATGAATCGAGTGATGGAAAAAAAAAAGACTTTCCAAATATCATCAAGAGGAGCTACCCTGGCTGCATGCCCTACTTTTGCTGTTATGGAGCATCAGAGCTTCTGCCAACAGAAAGCCTGGCTGGAGTCCTTTTTCAAATAATCACGGGACGACCAATTTGCCTTCCAGGCAGCACTGACTTGAGAAAAGCAGACAATCGTTTAGCTAACGACGGCCTAGTTGAATACTGTGCTAAACGTACCCATGCTGTTCAGCCGCTTCTCAGCAGGTATCCGGTGTCTGCTAAAGGAGGAGACGCTTTGATTCCTGATGAGTGGGTGCTGATTAAGGAACCCCAGAAGGCGCTACGCGGGGCCAGGCCATTATCAGGTTCTGTTAATCACCAACTCAGCAGATCGGGGGCAGGGGAAGAACAAGTGCATACACACAATCTACTGGAAGGGAGTCCGTTTTACTCTGGCCTCTGGAAAGCGTGGACTGGTAAGCAAACCTCCCTCGCATTAAATCATACTCGCCATCTCCCTGCTGGTCATAAGGAGAATGATTTAATGGGCTGGTGATTTAATGGGTGATTAACATCTCAGTGCAATTCAATTCAGACTGAACCATGTGATGATGTTTCATGCAGTTATTTTATCCAAACTAATCATCCTCAAAACAACTTTGAACATCTTAAAGCAGCAGTTCAGAGAGAAATCTCCCTTCCCCTAATAGTAGTTGATCAGCCAAGACTTGTTTGGTGTCTGAAGTTTGCTTCTGTAGTTTTGCGCTGCAGCTACGAGGCTAATGTATTGGAACAAGTGATGGAAGCTAATTGGTGGCCAACAAACTAGCCCTAAATCATCACGCCAAGTCATCACACGCTTGTCCTTGCCTCAAAAAACACACACGCCTCCAAACCATGTCAAGTTGTAATCTCAAATAGACATGCCTTTGTGATTTCTGATACAGTACAAAAGGCGACTGCACAGGTATATATTTTTTATCCCCCACGGTACAAACAATATCAGTGTAAACTCAAAAGGTACAACCAGGTGCTAAAGGTCCAGCTGTGTACCTTAAATGAGCTTTAAAGGTACAATTTATTTACTGTCCCAAGGGAAAGATACATATTTGTACATTTCTGTAACACAGAAAACGAAGCTAAAAATTGCTTTGGGCCTCGAGTGGTTCAGCAGATTAATGCACTGCCTCTGTGACCTGCGATCACAAGGTTTGAATCCCGGGTCATACTGCCTGCCATCAGCAGCTGGAGCCCGAGATGGCACAGTTGGCCTTGCACTCTCCGGGTGGGTAGATGGCTCTCTATATCGCCCCACATCTGTGGCAATGTGGCAATGCATCAGAGCTGGGTACTTTTCCTCTGAGCACGCTGGTTGCCCACTGACGTTAAATCAGCTGCAGTTCGAAAACAGGCGGTGGCTGATTACGCATGTGTTGGAGGAGGCTTGTGGCAGTGCGCACCCTCCCAGTGTCGGGAGCATTTAGTGCGATGGGGGGAGAGTACTAACGAGTATGTTCTCTCTCTAAAATTGTGGAGAAAATTGGAAAATTGGGTAAAAAAAAACAAAAGAAAATCAACATTTTTTTAAATAATTAACAAAATGCATTGGAATGTTCAAGAAGATGAGTTATGGGCTAGTGTTTCATGCAGTTATTTTATATAAATCATAAACTGACTGTCTGGATGGACACCTGTCAAAAGAGCTAAAATGCAATGTGCTGCCAATGTACTGCAGATTTACATGATGATGCAAGTGAGGGCACTCCGGTGAAACACAGGAGTGTCTTATCCTATTATATTGTCTACCTCACTCTCTCTTTCCTCTCTCTCTCTTTCTCTCTCTCTCTCTCTCTCTCCTTTCATGTACATAAACAGCTGTTTGTTGAAGTTTTTTGCTGTATCACAAGCTTTGAACAGTTTTGGCCGTCTTTTGGGTTAGTGTGGATTGAAAATGTTTAATTAGCTGAGGCACTGTCTATAGAGCGAACTTCTCTAGACTGCTTTTATAGCACAACATAAAGGCCCTTCGCTCTCTTGCTCTTTCTGTCTCTCTGTCTTTCTCTCTCTCTCTCTTTTAATGTTAAAGTCTTTTTTGCTCAGAGACAAGGCGGCTGCAGCTTCATTGCAACACTTTCCTTTATGGTCTATGGTTTCATCATCTGCTTTCTCGGACCCGTGGCATATATTTTGTTTTGCGCTCTTGCTTCAAAAAGGTGAAAAAGAATAGAAAATAATTTGAAATACTAAGAAATAAAAACTGACTCAAAAACCACTTTCAAATACTGAATTCAAGCTTCCCCCTCACTGAAAACAGAAAGTTTGATGTGTTTGCATTTATAAGGCAGGTTTTAGCTACAGATAATTCAACCTTTGACAGACAATAGATAGAAAAACACTAATCTTGTCCTCTTCTCTTCTGACTAAACCAGCCCTGATCAGCCTCATATGCTGTCACATGGGCCAAATTGTAGCTGTTTTGTTTTGCACCAAAGCTATCAGGCTAATTGGGTTAAAAAGTAATGGAAGCGTACATTCTACCAATTAGCATTTTGCAAATTGCATGAATTTATCATCATGCACTTCCAACCACCTTGAAATATATGTATGATGTACCATAACCATCAGGAAAAGGCACCTCTACAATAATGTTAATTCTGATAACACAACCACTTCAATCTCCTGGGACTGCTAACTGATGATGCATTCGAGTGCTTATCAGAGGGTTGTGTAGATATGATGGGAAACTAGTAAATACAACTTTACTTTGCTCAGGCGCTTGACAGAAGATCCATCTTACTAAGGTCTGTAGAACATTGTCTACAAACACTGTGAAATATGGAATGAAATGATATTAGGCAGCAAAGTAAATAAAACAAAATCCATACCGGTGGTATATGTCACATCTCATAGACTTGTGTATCATCTAGAATCCCCAGTTTCCCACTCACCAATTCACACTTCTTTGGTTGTTCCATTACAGCTGTTCGAACAAATGCTATTGTCCAGTCTCTGACACCATTCGAACACAGGATAAGCTAACAGCATCCCACATTTTGGACCCTTCTAGACTAAATGTTGATATTTAAAACTCATAAAAAAGACACTTACCTTGCATTTAGCACTGTAACAGGACTTAAAGATTCTGCTGACTCAATTTTCCATTTCTAACCGCTGACTGAAACATGGTTAGACTGTAGCTTATATCTACAGTTAGTGATGTGCAGTATCTAGAACATCCAAAAGGTCTGGAGAAATGTTGTTGTTGTTGTTTTTTTGATGCATTGCTCCTGCTCATTGGCAATCAAACTAATTGGTGGATTCTTATATCACGTCCTGATTTTGTTGGTAGCTAATCTAAAATATTAAGGTCTTCAGATCCACCCTTGTAGGCCTTCCAATAGAAGAGCTCACTTGGCTGCCCAGGTACTACAGAAAACCAGAATTCTTATTAGATAATTTCGCTTTTCGAGTGTCAGGAATTTAACTCCTTTGTTTCCAACCAAGACCTGAGCAGTTTGCAGATTATAAATACACTCCAAATGTTTGTGGACCCTTCTAATTAATGCATTCAGCAACTTTTAACTTGCACCCATTGCTCACACAGATGTGCAAATGGGCACATACACACAGCTTGCCTAGCGCCTGTTGAGAAGTATTGCCAATAGAATAAAACACTCTGGAGCAGAGAACCATGAACCTATTGGCACCATGCTGCCTAATGCCAGATTTGGGCTAGAGAGGTATAAGCCCCCTCCAGCTTTGAGCTGTGAAGCAGTGGAACTGTGTTCTCTGGAATGATGGATGGTGCTTCATCCAATACTTTTGGGATGAGCTGGGGAGTTGAGGATGAGGTGGAGTGGCAATCATTCAACATCCTGACCTCACGAACGCTCTTGTTGCTGAATGCAAACAAATCCTCACAGCAATGCTTGTAGAAAGCCCTCTTCACTGGGCAGCAGAAACAGTTACTCCAACAAAATCAGGATACACTTTTTTGTTATACCCTTGATTTCAGAAAAAAAAAATGTATGAGCAGGTGTCCCAATACTTATTATAATAATTAATAGTTTATGAGAATTATACTACTGACAAAAATTAACCAAAACATTTGAGGGGTTCTTGTTGTTATCTATTAAAATGTACAAAAGTACAAAGAAAATTGAAGCTTCGAGATATGGCTGCTGTGGCTGTTTTTAGCTATGCTGAATGTCTTGAGTTTGCATGATGCTAATTGATGGAGTATAGCTTCCAACACTTTTCCGCCACATTAGCTCCATATCTCCAATGCAAAACCAAAGAAGCAAACTTCAAATGCTAAGCATGTCTTGGCTGATGGAGTGTGTTTAGGATAATTGGGTGACTGTGTCAATTAGATTAGTTTTTGTCAAACTATTTAAATAAGTGGGAAGGTCTAGGTTTGAAGTTCATGTCCTTTCACCCATCCATGTTAATGTCCTGCTGCAGCAAAGCAACTCAACCTATCAACCATCACTGTGGTCCATAGCCCATATCTGATGGTGAATAACCGCTCTATTACTGAGTATTACACAGGGATCTTAAGACTGCACTCAATGGGCTGTAACACACTTCATAAATAAAGATCCCCTCCTGGATGAGACATCTGAATAGACTTCCTTCCTTGAGGAAGCTTAAGTGTAGTGTGTGTATGTGTGTGTGTGTGTGTGTGTGTGTGTGTGTGTGCACAGGTGCTTCAATTTTGCTCATAGAAATCTAACATTCAGAACACCTTGCTCCTCCCTCTGTGCTAACACTTCAGCGCCTCTGCTCTCTTTTCAGCACTATCTCTCCGACGTAGCTTTTTGCCCTGCTGCAGCCTGGAACACATGAAAGTACACGTCTCCTCCACGACTGAAGCCCATTTCCATACACACCTCATATTCATCATCTCCCAGGTCTGACTGCTGAGAGTGTAAAAGACCACTATTACACTTCATCCGCGCTCCGCTCCTGCCTAAACCGGGGCCATTCCTGCACAAATGGACATTACAGGAGACAGGGACATCTATTATCTGCTCTTCATCGTTCACACCTGACAGCTTTCATGTAATATTAAGCAGAGTGGCTCTATATGAACTCTGCCTGTCACTGTAGATTCCACACTGCTTCCTGCTGCTGCATGCGTTCACAGAGAGGGAACATACAGGGAGACTTGTGTGCAGGATACACACATGTGAGGTGTACATACACACTTCCTATACACACACACACACAAACATACAGTTTGCCACTGAAGGCAAAATGCAACCTTTTTTTTCAACAGTTCAACAAAGAATTGACTCAGTAGTCAACCAACCCAGATGTGTTTTGTGTCTGAGGTTTGCTTCTTTAGTTTTGCCATGAAGCTTCAAGGCCAACGTAGCTAAAGAGCCATGAAACCACATTAGAATCTATTAGCATTGCATCACACACTCGCCTCAGATACCGCCATCTTTAAAACTGGACAAAAGACCAGTTTTAGAGAAAAGAGAAACTGGAGAAAAGAGTACAGACAGAAATCAGGCCTCAAGACACTGATCGTATCTCAGTGTCCAAAAATGGATCAATCTCAGCATGGGGGTGTGAATCCAGCTCTGGGTGACCCAACAAGGCTTTGAGAGAATTAGTTGCACATTAGTAGCACTGGTGAACATTGCAGCAATGTTATCTCAGAATAAGATGAAGATTGACAGCAGTGAAAATAATAATAAAAGGAAAAAATGATGATACCATGGAGGACATGATCACTGTACAAACCTATAGAATCTATTCTACAAATTTGTTTACAATTTGTTTAGATAAGGTTCACCCTGTATTGTAAATAAATACTGCATGCATTGAACATCTAGGATTTTTTAAACACATTACACCACTGATTACTTAAAAGTACCATTAACATGACTGGCATTAGGCAATTCTTTATTTACTCATGCAGGAAAGAATAATTTAACTACTTTAAGATAGGAGTGATAATACATGACAAAAAAAAACTGATGCAGAACAATGCAGAACCCAGCCAGCATAGGGTAACACTTAGCAGCAAAGGAAAAAGTTACTTGCTCTTAAAGCTTACAACACTGACAGGCCAGACACAAGACCATTATATGAAATACCTAAAAAGACCTAAGAGAATGTGGCCTGGGAGGAACGACTATACACCGGCAGTGACTGAGGAGTGGAGGACACACCTAATATGCAAATAAATGATGCCCAGAGACAATAGGAAGGATGTACGTTTTACTCAGATTGTAGCACTTGACTAAGCCTTATTATTAAAACTGCATAATGTATTATGTTTTTACAGTGATGATGCATATATATGCATCATATGTATATATGCATGCTGTATGCACAGCTCCTGGAGTTATGGGTTCAATCCTTGCTTTGGTCACTGTCTTTGAGGAGTTTGCTGTGTTCTCTCTATGTCTGCATGGGTTCCTTAAGGTGCTCTGGTTTCATTTCACATCTCAAAAATGCATGGTAGGTGAATTGACTACTCCAGGGTCCTTTAGTTTCACTCCTGGAGACCTTGAGACAAAAATAGAAAGAGAAAGGAGAAAGGGAAACGCTGCATTCCAGCAAAAAAACGTATCCTCTCATCTGTGAAACACGGTGGTGGATGTATAATGATTTGGGCCTGTTTTGCTGCATCATGAGTCAAGATGATTTGCCATCATTGATGGAACAATTAATTCTGAATTATACCAGCCAATTCTAATGGAAAATATGAGGACATCTGTCCATGAACTGAATCTCAAGAGAACCTGGGCCATGCACCAGGACAACAACCCTGCCGGCAATGGACCTCTTAATGAACAATGAGCCTTTCAGAGGGATTTTTTTACAGGGGACTGTGACTGGCTGTTTGGTCTGTCAGTCAGATGGCCTCTTCCTGTTAAAGTAAAGGTAGTTTCTTGCCATGTTCAAAAATAATATAAAGGTTACAGAAAAGTGTTTTGTCTTTCAAAGCAGTAGTATGCAAGAAATGGTATTTCTTGCTCCAGGGCTTCCCCTTTGGTCGGAAAGTGTAATTAGCGCTTTCAGCCGCCACTAAAGAAAATGCTGTACACATGCATTTCCGAGCAAGCTAAGAGATACAAAACTGAGGGTGAAAGAAGCATGCGGACTGTCACGGTACAGTAATATTACCAGACTGTACACAGATATGACTTGGGTTACACAGCATTATGCAAAGTTATATACATAGTGCAGTTGGCACCATGCCAAGCCCAGGGTGGCAGTGATAGAGATTCTATTGTCCTTTTTACAGGTCAGTGAAGCATCAATAGTTATAATTATAGGGCAGAAATGTTAATGTTGCTTAAAGTAAATAACATCACACATTTCATTATCAAGTCAATCCTAGAAAGTCAATCCATCCGATCTTGTCCATCTTCCGATCCACTTTTGACTTCCTGGGTCCAGAGCCTACCCAGAATCATTAGGCGCAAGGCAGGAATACTGGACAGGGTGTCAGTCACATAGTCACACACTTAAACCTAGGGGCAATTTAGTATAGCCAATTCACCTACTGTGTGTGTTTTCGGAAGACGGGAGAAAACCCACACGGATACACAGAGAACAAACCATGCTCCTCGCAGACAGAGACCAGAGTGATAATCAAACCCTCAACCCCAGGCCCCAGGAGCTGTGCAGCCCACACACGACCTGCTGCACCGCCATGCCACCCAGACAGGAACTAACAAGGGGGGAAACTGTCAGTTTTGATTTCACATTGATTTTAAACATACTAGATGTTAAGAAGACTCTTGGTTCAGATTTCTGGTTCTAGGGTTAGTTCTTGTGCTTTGGCACTGTAATGGTGATATTAGGCAGAGATTGACATGGTACAGGGGAGTAATCCTGCTGTCCACGATGCTTCAGAAGCTGAGCTATTTATATCGCTGTCTCTGTCACAGAGCTTCAATTCTTAACAACTGTTTTTCTATCGTCAGACAAACACTGCTTGTTCGGCAAGTGCCCCGATGATTTGTGACACTGGCTCATCCCTTCTTTACTGTGACTGACACATTTGCAATCCAGGCACGACTTTAGACGCTTAAGGATTACATTTTCAGTATGAAAATGCTTTTCAAGGCAGGAATAGAGCACTGATCATTTGAATGAACATCAGGAAGACGCTTGCTTTGCTTTGTATTTGGGAGTTAGTCGGATCAGCTGACTTTAAAGCCTTAATTGATGCAGTATGTTAATTACAACTTCAAGTTACCTCTCTCTCTCTCTCTTTCTCTCTCTGTATAGCCTCAGAGCATACTGAACACACGTAAAATGGCAAGACCCACACTTGTTCTTCCCGTTAGTGAGCACCATATTAATTCAGCATAATAAAAAATTTATGAATGTGTGAAATATGATCTGATTCATGTAATATTTACTTAAGGTCTGGAGAGAGATAAAGAGATAGATAGAGAGAGAGAGTGAGAGAGAGAGCTTAAAGTTCCTCAGAGCTTCTCAGACACCCAATACACACTGATGTATTATTTCAAAACTTCTTTAAGAATCTACCACATCTATGAAGATAGACTTTTATTTCTGGATGTGGTGGGTGAAGGGGAATTGTCATGTGGTGGAGGAGTTGTGGGAGTATCTCCATGTTTTTTCACATGGGCTTGTTAGTCAATGGGCTCGCAGGACAACAGTGCCCTCTAGTGTCAGCATGGGAAGATGTTTGCCGGTTAGCAGTTCTCCAACACTCATGCGTACCTGGACTCAGCCTCTGCAGTCTGCTGTCAGGCTCTGAGCATGAAGGCTGCTTCATTAGACTTTAGACTATACAATTGACGCTTTAGGTTTTATCGTGATTGTAAACACACAACAAACCAGGGAATAAAATACTCATATTTTCAAGTTTCAAGTGGAACCAGTAGTCAAGGTTTGATTAGTAAAATTAAATGTGCAGGTTTTTTGTGTAATAATGCAGAGCTCTAATTGTATACTAGTGTATTACAGAGCAGTTTGGCTCAGGTCGATACCAAATTGTATTTCAGAACAAAGGGTTGCAAAGCGGCGTGTCCTTCTGCAAAACAGAGCGCACTTCACAGCCATTGCACAGCAGTACAGTGAAATTTCAACCTCCACATTTAACCCATCCGTGGCCGTGAACACACACTAGAGAATTGGGAATGAGAGCATAGTTCCTCTGCGGCTGCGGAACAATTGGGGGTTCGGCCCTTTGCTCAAGGACATCTCAGCCATTAATGTTTTTTGTGTGGTGTTTTTATTTTGTTTCACTTTAACTCTTTAGTACTCTCCCCATATCATAAGTAATGCTCCTGACAGCTCCTGAGGGTGAGGATTCCTCCTCTGACACTGCTACCGCCTCTGAACTGCCACAGATGCAAAATCACTGGGCGACCAACACACTTGAAAGAAAGCGCCGGGTACCCAGCTTTGATGCATTGACTAGCCTTTGCCGGCCAGCATCAGACTGAGAGACAATCCGAAAAGAGAGAGCAAGGGCAGTTGTGCTCACTCAGGCTTCGGCTGCTGATGAAATCAAATCAAATTTATTTGTATAGCGCTTATTACAACTGATTTTGTCACAAAGCAGCTTTACACAATCAGTAATTAGTAAAAAGACAAGAAATCAACAACATGAAAACCTAAGAGCAAGCCAAAGTGGACTTTGGCAAGGATAAACTCCCTCAGAGCTGGAGGAAGAAACCTTGGGAGGAACCAAGACTAACTTGGGAGACCCATCCGTACCACCAAGACTGTTTTACTTCTCAGGTGTGCAACATAATCTTAATATGTCTATAGTAATTAAAGTGTAGTATAACTTAATATATAATTATAGCAGTGATGGTCAGAGTAATGAGAGTAGTGATAGGTAATAGTGGTAATATTAGTAGCTGCAGATAGTTCACAAGAGTACATGTAGATTTTAACATGGTCATTAGGCAGGTAGCAATGTCAGGAGGGTGTGCAGCTGGTCTGGCATGTGTGGTGGGGAGACTGGTGGTCGAACTGGTGGGTGGCAGCTGGTCAGAGGGGACCCCAGTGGTCAGCTGATGGCAGGCAGCATGACCTGGAATTCGAACTAGCAGGTCATACTGGCAGACTAAATGTCGAAGGAGGAGACACCACCATTCTTTCATTACCCCCTCCCCCACTTCCTACCGGCCCAAGGTGATTGAAGTAGCAACCTTCAGGTCAGGTCAACATTTAGGCTGCTCCCAAGTGGTGATCTTATGAAACAGTGCAACTGAGCAATAAACAATACAAATGACCTGAACTACCTTAAATAAAGCCTTATAATACAGCATGTCTTTGTCGACCTCCTCTCTTCAAGGAAAAAAAAGAAAAGAAAAAAAGCCTGAAATGTCAGCATTAATATATCACAAAAGCACCGTTCAATATGTACCACTTCTACACTGAGGCTGGCACTAAGCGTTAACTAGTCACTGTTTCTTTTCTTCTGTGTTTTCCATGACAGATGACAAATGGGAGCCCCTCAGAGGAGTCAGAGGGATACATCAGCAATGCAGTTTTAAATAACGTGTTTCAAAATGTTGGATGTTTTCAAAATGGATTTTCCAAGACTGTATTGAAATCATTACACTCACAGCAAACTACAGACAACAATAGGGTGAAAATAGTCCCCTGATCTGAACTGGGTAGACTTTACTGGGTCTCTTTTAAATAAATGAAAATATTTGTACTATCAATTATCTTGGAATTACTAGGTACAATTCAGATTATGCCTAAAGTCTCATCTGTCTGTGCATTCAAATAATGTAAAGAACGTTTATCTTCCTATCTTATATGATTTTAATGAGGAAGATGACAAGAAATATGATAACTATATGTACCACTAAGAAGCTTAAAGTGTTATTGATTGATTAACTATAGTAATTGATTGAGAACTGGTGGTTTGTGTGTAGGGGGTCGGCTAGGGATGGTTTCAGCAGTCTTTTTGCACAGTGTGGGGGAGCCAATAAATAATACATTGAGGAGTTGACAGCTCAGAGTCACCAGACTGTTTTTTGTGTGTGTGCGCATGTGTGAGTGTGTGTGAGTGAGTGTGTGTGTGTGTGTGTGTGTGTCTCCGGGTGGGCTTGACTTTCCTTTTGGATGGCAGGCAACCTGTCATTGTAAATGTTCTTACTCTGTGAGGGACTGTCATATCTAATGCATCAGATCTACAGCAAAGACATTCTTTTACACTAATACTGCTCCCTTTCTCTCTCTCTTTCTCTTGCACACTCTCCTTCTCTCTCTCCCTCTCTTATTAACACCCCCACTGACCCTCACATAAACATTCCCTCAAATTTCCTATTTGTGCCGTGTGCCCGTGGAGCGGCGATAGCACCTTTCCACTTTAGCAGTAATTGACTGGCCTCTCTGACAGCTCCTCTGATCCGAGAGTGATTTAGGCCATCTCAAAGTGCTCAGGAATTTAGCACAGTGCCCCTGCGCATACGCAATTTGAGCTACTGAGTAATGCCCCAGAATACAGAGTACAAGTCAAACATTACATTTTAGCTGTTATTGAGGGTGAGATGTGCTGTAAGTCTAACACAGGGGCTAGT
This sequence comes from Salminus brasiliensis, assembly GCF_030463535.1. NCBI lineage: Eukaryota > Metazoa > Chordata > Actinopteri > Characiformes > Bryconidae > Salminus > Salminus brasiliensis. The sequence goes on from NC_132884.1 coordinate 32,030,284, forward strand.
ACGGACACTGACCCGAATGCCTTCCTTCCATCCATCCATCCATCTTCTTATCAGCTTCTTCCTGGCCAGGGTCGCGGTGGGGCCGGAGCTGACCCGGAATCATTGGGCACAAGGCAGGAAAGACTGCAGTGCCTTGTTTACTAGTGCAAAGACTGATAGCCAAAACACACTGCACAGAAATGTGTGAACATTAAAAGGATAGTTTGACAATAAAATATAATAATAATAATAATAATAATAATAAATGTACATAATTCCCCAATGACCTCAAATATATTCAACCAAGACCCGGCCGTGCCTCACCTATTTGGTAGGGCAGCACTCCATCAACTATTTATCATACCCCATTAAATCCACAACATTTTGGGGATGCGCTATATGTTATGGAAACATAACTTGGCAGACAGATTCCTTAAAAAGGGGGTATACCTGGCTTCCATACCATGATTCCAGGTATGCTCCAGTCCCACCGCTGAAAGAAAATGGGTGGATACATGGATGGATGGGTTCCTTAAATGGGCAGGCCTTTGGTGATTGGCTGTAAATGTGACTCTCCGCATAATTTCCTTCTGAATGTGTGACATCCATTTTCATTTTTATCTTCTGATGTTCCACTCATGGCTCATTTCTTGCTTAGGTGGTCTGTGACAGTGTGTAACATGCTGTTATCTTAAAACATAGAACCAAATACAGTGCATAGCTAAAACAGTAGTAGCCCTCTTACATCCTGAATGTTTTCTGTACTGTTTGATGCAATGAGTATAGAAAACATGGACCCTGTGGTTCCACTCCTTTTCATTCTGTAGAAATCCAAAATTGTCCACCGTGTTGTCAAATGTGCAACCACAGTCTGCGCAGTAGAGACCAGAAGCAGAGCCAGAGTCGCCTACTCACCTGGAAGCCCTGCCCCCTTCTCCCAGACCAAGCATGTCTCATACCGCCTTCATTGAATTTACAGTGCAGAGTCAAAGTGGATTGTATTGCTCCTTTTCGTTCATTAATAGGAGTAGTATTGGATAAACTGGGTATCCAGGGGCAAATCCGCTTTGCTACTGTGCTGTAAACTCAACAATGGTGGTCTTAAACGAGTCTACAATTAGAAGGCGATTCTGGCTCCACCTCTGGTTTCTACTGTGCAGTAGAGCTTAGATTGGGCCCAAAAACCCCAGCCAGACCCAACCCAAGCCCGTGCACATTCTGTCTGAGCCCGCCCCGCCCCATAAACTGTCATTATTCGAGCCCAATTTAAACCTGACAATTTTTTAGTAAGCAAAGCGTTGTTTGAATGACTGAAATCTGCTGATTTTTTAAGGATCACAGTGTGATTTATTACTTTGCTATATTGTGATCCTCATGCCAAAGCTTTATCTAAAATAGAAAATGGCTTTAAAAAAAGGTTTTCTCGAGCCCGACCCGACAGGGCCCGAGGAAAGTCAGGGGAAATTTAGGCCCGACCTGATACCCGACCAGAACTTGGGTTAAGGCAGAGAATCTAAACTTAATTGTGCAGACTCTGGTTGCACATTTGACAACAGGGTGGACAGTTTTGGCTTCATTTAAAAAAATTGCAAGGAAATGGAGGCACGCAGTCCATGTTTTCTACAGCCACTGATATAAACGTTATTGTCTCTCTACATAATGTCTGCACATGGAGTGCTGAATTCTCCAAAGTCTCCTGCCATCTGAAGCAGACCATTTAGTCACCTCTTATGAGAACACAGTTGTGCTTATTATAGGCATATTACTTCATTAAGAATGGTTGTATTGCTAAAGAGCTGTCAGACGGCTGCAAATGTTTGCGCCTTTGTTCAGACATCAAACGCGTCTTGGCAGACCGACTACATTTTGAGTAAATTGTCAAATGATGTACATCTGATTATTTACTGAAATACTGCTTTAAAGTTTTGTTGTTTTTTTTTTTTGCTTTAACAGTTACTGTGTAAAAGAGCCAGAAGTGTTTGTTTTGTTTGAGACTGCTCGAGATTTTAGACTCAAAAAAAGCCATAATAGACATGTTTTATAAGCCCTTCATCAAGTCTTTTTTATGTGTTTCACTGATTTGCTGGTTTTATAATTTGAATAAAAGACATAAATGGATCTAAATCATGTTATCCACCAAGCCAGCAAGATAACAGGAGTACAGCAAATGAGTTTGTCTGAATTTTGACAGATAAGCTATGTGTAAAGCTCGGGCTGTTCTTTTAGATTGACATTATCAAATGCACACTGTTTTCCTTGTTCTTCTCTCTGGATCTCGCTGCCCAAAGCCCACAAGGAAGACAAACACATACATACACACTGTTATTCCTTCAGCTATTAGACTACCTAATCATTTCTTTGTGTGTTTGCTGTGTGTGTGTGTGTGTGTGTGTGTGAATTGTACTGTTCCATTAATATCTGTAGTACGTGTTTTTACTGTCTGCTTCTGCGGCAAATGCAGTGCCCTCTGGGCAATATTTTAAAACTAAGCTCGACTGAACTGTCTGGTCATTTTGATTGGAATCTCCTTAATTTAAGCAGACTGTTATCATTTTAGGTCCCAAATGAAACATCGCCAAGGCCTAATAGAGGAATAAACAATTTCTGAGTTCTGACCCTTTTAGCTCTCTCAGAGTGTGTGTAATTATTTGCCATGCTGGGAAAGGTGTCCGGTGAGAAGAATGGACCCTTGAGGGCAGGGTGAAAGTTATTCACACACAGCTGTTCCTCCGTCTTCAGAAACACACACTGAGTGAAATGATCCAGCACACAACACGCAACCCCATTAAATATCACTCCATCCTAGCAAGCACCCTTAATTATCAAGGGCAATTCTGTGTGTGTGTGTGTGTGTGTGTGTGTGTGTGTGTGTGTGTGTGTGTGTGTGTTCTGTTCCTGCATGTGTGTAATGGACCAGATGACCCAATGTGGAGTGTGGACGCACTAGGGTGCAACAAAGTGGCCACACGGAAGCAAACAGACTTAATGCTTGACTTAACTAATACAGAGCACTGCAGACAGCCTGGTCGTTAGCATTACAGTGGGCAGGAATTTGGGTGTGTAGGGTGTTGCTGTCCATTTAGCCATAAATACAGCACTGTGCAGACGCTTTAGGCACCATGGCACAAATAAAATCACATATCTCAGCAATAATGGTGTTCTGGCTTGTGAAAATTGCTCTCAAAAGTAAAGTAGTTGAGATCTTCAAGCTAGTTTGAAGAACAAAGCCAAGCTTTCCATGGAATTGTTCAATTTCATCACCAGCTCAGCTGATTTAACATTATTAAACACAGAGTGACTACCCCTTCAGACTAGTCATAGGTGCCTTGGTGGCCTCCCTCACTAGTCTCCACACCTTCTTGTATGCTCACTCTGTTTGTGAGGACAGCCTGCTCTATGCAGATATTCCTTCCATGTCTTAGTGATGGATTCCACTGAACTTGAATTTTATTTTTGTGTCCCTCCCCTGACTTATTCTTTTCAATAACCTTCTCTCTGAGCTGCATGGGGTGTTATTTTGTCTTCGTGGTGTATTTGTAGCCAGGAATACTGATTTACCAGTGACCGGGCCTTCTAGACTGGTGTCTTCGACTGCTTGAGACACATTCACTGCACTCAGGTGATCTCCTTTCCACCAATTGAGAATAGTAGCACCAACTGCCTGGACCTCTGCAGAATTAGAACAGCCACTTAAAAGGAGGTGAATGTTTCCTCAGTTATTTTATATTATATATTTGTATTTAATTGACATTACTTTGTAGAAATCTGTTTGAACTTTGACATTAAATAGTTTCTACTGTAAAGTTATTGGTCTATTCATCCAAAATTATTTACAGTGACTACATAGTCCTGTTCATAATTGTGTACGAATAGACCAATAACTTTACTATGTAGTACTATGTAATGTAGTACTATACTATGTAGCATATTCATTAGCTATGCAGGTGTGTACAGACCTGAAGGAATGGTATGGAGATGAGTGAATTCAGTTGTGTCTTCATGTGTACTATGTATGTTAAGCAATGGTGGGGGTTGATTTACACCCCTTATGGGTTAGACAGTGACGTCTTATATATGGAAACAGTACAACAACATATGACGTGTAGTAGGGTATAAAACGTGAGGTGTTCCTTTCTCTGGAAGAGAGAGCAGAGGGGCACAGAGAATTGGCAGGCTCTCTCCACACTGTACTTTTAATTGGAATAAAATGTTTCATTATTGCAACTGAAAGACGGTGGTCACGAGTCTCCTTTCAAGAGAAGTCCTTCCAAGAACACCTCAACAGCTACAGGGTTGACACATATCTCACACACATATATATATATATATTCTCCGGGTTTTAAAGAAAGTCTTCTGTATTGCCCTCTCCATGCCTTTGGACTGACAGTCAAATGGTGCTGTATTCACTCAAAGTTCCAAAGGCATCTTCTGGAGTTTGGAAGATGATTTTTTTTTGTATTCAAATACTCAGCGTGAAGTCTTTTACTGCAATTGATTTAATGCTTTTCTAGGCCCCCTGCACACAAGATAACTGCCATGAAATATGGGCCCCACTTAGCTCTTTTCTGTCTATCTCCGATAAAATGGGATGAAAAGAGCCATTTTGCGTGCTTCCCTCATTGTCCACAGCACATTTCTGGAGTTTTTAGTGATTTTTCCGAGCAGAACTTTATTTAACATTTTATTCCGCTGATAATGTTTCAGAGCTTCTGTTTTTGTGCAGTTTTTCCCTCCCGATTTTTGTGACAAAGAGAAAGAATGGGTGAATGGCAGAGGGAGAAACAACAGCTGTGTGTGTTTAGCAGTCTGCAGCACTTGCTCTCAGAAGCAGTGTGAGTGCGGTGGCTCTTTGGGAAGATTACACTTTTCTCTCTCCTCATTACTCCCCTTTATTCTGCTTGAATAGACCAAACACAACAAGCAGACAGCCAGAAAGAGCTCGAATAAGACACAACGGCAAACACACTCCACTTTGGAAGCTCTAGAAATCCATTTATCACAAGCGACTGTGATACGTAACTGCAGTTAAGAGCTTCACACAACAGGGGAAGAAGTGACAGGGTTTGATAGATATTGTCTATTGTAATTACATGTCATAGTTAACGATACACTCGTAATTGTAGAGGTAGTTTCTTAAGAAAAGAAGATGTCTTCTTAATACTGAGAAAAAAGGTGAACACAGATGATGAATCAATCTTTTTCCTATTAGAATCAGTGTGTGTGTGTGTGTGTGTGTGTGTTGCTCAACACCTAAAAGCATTGCAGTTGAAAGCATTTAATGGTTGTTTACAGCCTGCCTGGCCTCCTGATAAACTTTGCCATTTAAAGATAGTTGAGAAATCACAAAGGAACATTTTCTTACCATTAGAAATTCGTATTTTATCAAAGCAGTGACCAATTACAGTGGACGAGTGAAATCAGCGAGGCCACTTCATGTCTTTGGACAAAATGTCAATGCATTTCCGGTTTTTACTTCATAATGTACTTTTAGCAAAATGTCCTCAGCTGCCTAAAGTTTCTACATTAACAGTTTTTTTCAGGTTGCTGTTGAAACAGATATGTGTTTATTTGGACTGTTGATGAAAATGTATCTTCCCCATCTTGCCCATTCAACATTGTAACTAAACTGCCTTTATAACTTCCACAACACACTCGAAATGGCATTCTAACTTAATGAAGGTGTCGCCCTTTTTTCTTTATAAAGCACGTACCATAATAGGCCTCATCCTCATATGCACCTGTGGCCGTGCTGTCTTCTCTCACTGTGTGTTTCCTCCATCAGTCTGCTTCCCCGCAGGCCTGACCAGCCTGTTAGAGCACACACCGTTTATAATGATGCTGTCCGAGCCAGCTCTGTGTGTGTAGGTGTTTGTGTGTTTGTTTTCGTACATTTTCGGGACACACATATCCAGACAATGAAGGGAAATCTGGAGAAAAACAGAGCTAACTGGCCATATCAATGTATTTTTGTAACTGCAAAAGAATAAAACTATGCATTGTTTGTTGTAGAGGATAAGGTTTGGCTTAACATCTCATATAATATTGTATTGTAATGTATCTGTTCGTATTGTATTGTGTCAGGCTGTATTGTGTCATGTCATGGTTAGTGCGGAAAGAGTATTAGCTTGGAGATGACACTCATCTGTGGCTAGAGTGAGATAGGGATATTACAAAGCACAGCTTTCTATGCTACTAAGAAAAATAATGACTGGATTAGGGTTGTCATGATACCAGAATTCCATTCCATTCCGATACCAGTGGTATGATCACAATGCTCAATGTTTAATATTATGAAAACATTTTTCTCTCTGGCTCCAGCATTGTTTCTCAAAATTTCTATCTGCACAAGAGCAATTGCAGGCCTAAAATGCTTGTATGAGCTGGCTTTTTTTTAGATCAACAGTTTTCGATTTTAGAAAAACATGCAACATGATATGCAAAACAGAATCATGAATGGAAAGGGTGACTACACCCACAACCCCACCCCCTATTGCATCCTCCCCCAATGGCCAGTTCCTTGCAAAAATACAATATTCAAAAATCAGTTTAGCAAACTTCTTGGCAGCATTTTGCCAAGTCTCGAGAATCCATTGTCGCTCACTCAAAGAATGAGAGAGCTTCCAATGAAGCACCTTACAAAGTCTGATGTCAGAGCTGTCATGAGTGTGTGTAACGGCCAAAACAGACCTAAATACACTGTATAAAAACAGCAGGTTTCCATAATTTTTTACTCAGACTCAAAACCCAATTTCTACAAAAAGAAAATAAAAATCTGAATAAAAATCTACTATAGTCTTTATTTTAGTTCTATTCTTCTTTTTTTGTTGTTATGGTAACACCAGTGTCTCTGAATCTCTCTCTCACACTCGCACTTCTGATCAGGCAGACAAGTGACAAGACAAGACACGTTTTTTGTGGCTTTTTCCAAATGTGATTGCAGCATGTATCATAACGGTGTACACAGCAAGCATACTTAAGTTAACTTCATGACGTCTGCATTTTTGAACTGCTGCGTTTGGCCTGTCTGCAAAAAAAACACTGAAAATCTCCACTCTGGAAAATGTTTTTAAAACTGCAGTTAAAAAAATATTAAAAAGAGTTTATCCTTGGTGAAGTAATTGACTCTGCGGCCCAGGGAAGGCTTTACTAGACTCTACTAGATCTTGAAGCATTTCCATGAGGATTTGATTGTATTCAGCGATGAATATGTTAGTGAGGTCAGGATGTTGAATGATTCCTACCCCACCTCATCCCCAACTCCCCAACTTATCCTAAAAGTATTGGATGGAGCAGCAACCATCATTATAGTGAACATGGTTCCACTGCTTTATACCCCTCTAGCCCACACCTGGCATTTATATAATATTATTTTTATCAAGAAATTGTGGTTAATTATGAATGATGAATTGATTGACTTGTGGAACCACTAGTTGGGTACAGCACTTAGGTACAGTATAACACATATGGAACATATGTATGACCTCATGTTCTGATAGTCTAAGAATATGAAAGTCTACAAATGTGTGTGTGTGTGTGTGTGTGTGTGTTGGGAGAAGGAGATGAAATGGGCCCGACCTATTACCACTCTTTTCTATAATGCGAGCTGTATACATATCGCCTTTCTGTAATATTGATATCTCTAGTACGGATAATATATCCTCTGGCTCATCCCCCTGGCCATTCTATAGTGTTCTTTTCATCTCCTCCATTCTTCTCATGTGGTCTTGGCTCTTTATCCCTCAGTGGAATTGCTCTGTACAGGAGGAGAACAATGCAGAAGGTGGAGCTTATGGATGAGACGTTTAAATCCTTTACCCTATATCCACAAGAGTCAAAGCTGTTAAAATTTACTGCGCCCAATTACCGCCCCGCACACCAGCATGAAGAGCAAATACATCCCCGGTGTTAAAGAAAGTGGAGGCAGAGACGTGTTCATGTTTAATATCTGTCACCACGCGCTGAGAAAAAGGAGGAGCATCCTGTCATCATGGCCCCCATTTCCCTGGGCGTTATTGGGGTAATTGATTTTGCCGCAGTAACAAGATATCGACCCAGCCGGAGGAACCCTCGTAGGCCAAGAGCTCGATTCTGAGACGAGGAGGGAGGGAGTGAGGGAGGGATGGATGGAGGGAGAGTGGAGGAAAAGTCGATGGTTTACCAATGGCCCAGGCATTCCTCACTGAGACCATTAAAGAGAGAGAGAGAGAGAGAGAGAGAGAGAGAAAGAGAGAGAGAGAGAGAGAGAGAGAGAGAGAGAGAGAGAGAGAGTGAGTGAGTGTGTAAAATGTCTTTGCTTTGTCTTTGATAGCAAACAGCAAATTGTAACTATACGAAGAGGTGTTGGCCACTATTAAGAATAACTGCAATGCAACTCAGCACGATTCATTTGGTTTTCAGCCGTAAGGCCCATTACCATTCAGCATGTGGCAGGTAAGTTAGTGAGATGGATCAGCCATTGATCTACAGCCTCTGTCCCTATGATCATCCCCACAGGCACACTGGCTGTATATAGATGTTCAATGTAGTGGATATAATACAGTGCCTCTTGGAAGAAAGAGTGATTACTGTACTTCATGCTGTAGCTTTAGTCCCTAATGCACAATTACCTGTTCCCCACAATACCTGAATATGTGGAGCAATCGACAAAACAATGGATGTGTCACTCAACCGTTCTTTTAGAAGCTCTACCAATAATATACGTAACATTAAACCCACCTGCCTAATACTGTGTATGCCCCCCTCGTGTTGCCGAAACACCTCTGACCAGTTGAAGCATGGACTCCCCATATCATCGGAAGGTGTCCGGTGGTACCTGGCCCCAAGACATTAACAGCAGATCCTTTAAGTCCTGTAAGGTCTGAGGTGGGGCCTCCATGAACTGCATCAATGAGCCCTGTGTGCCCATGACCCTGTCCCAGTCCACAAGTTGTCTATCCTTGGACCTCTTTTGGTAGGTACCAATAAATGCATACCAGGAACACCCCACAAAGCCTGGCATTTTAGAGACCCAGTCATCAAGCCATCACAATTTGGGCCTTGTCAAAGTGCCTCGAATTCTTACGCTTGCCAATTTCCCCTGCTTCCAACACATCACCTTCAAGAACTGACTGTTCTAACTGGTTGTCTAATATGTACATCCCAACCCTTTACAGGTGCCATTGTAACAAGATAATCAGTGTTATTCACTTTACATGTCAGTGGTTTTAATGTTAGGGTTGATCAGTGTAAACATGCACAGCAGCAGGGGGGAATCCTCAGAACCTTCAAGGCCGCTGTAGAAGGCTTTATGATTTCTTGGAATTGGGCAGTTTTAGTTCCTGTTATATTCAGGAGAATCATTCTTGTGTTTAACCTCTAGAGTACTACAGTGCCAGTCCTATGATATTGTTTCGTTTTGGTTGGCAACAAAACAGTTAAATTAGTGAACAATATCAGGATTGTTTTCTCAGTGATAAGATAGTGGATACAGCTAAACGAGCCTTTTCACTGATTAGGACTTCACTGGTAGAACTGAAGGCTGATGCCACTGGGAATTTCCCCACTGCGGGACTAATAATCTAATAAATCTTATCACAGGCTTCAAATCAAACATGTAATATGTCTTTCACAAGCTTTGAATGTCTGTGCTTAACTTAGAATTGGCAAAAATGTTAAAGTGCATTGCTATTAGCTTTAACAGGTTACTGGAATGTCATGGGTTATGGGGGGTATCATTAATTAGCATTATCGTGCAGGTCTGAATGGAAGGCCTAGCTGTTACAGTCACGGTTCACCACCGCATTGCAGCACGTCGTAAAAAGCTATGTCTCCCTACAAGGACAGCAACAGCAGCACAAAACCACCACGGTCACCCCCACCAGCTCTTGAAATCTTTTGAAGAAGACTGACTGAGCTTGGCTGGACTTTACAATATCTTCCATTCCCCTTGTGCTGTTCACTGCATTATATGTGCTCTCCTTCAAGACATACCATAATCATCAAGAGTCTTCGGCGCTTCTGTCAGATTTTTCTCCTCCTTTGTGACAACTGAAAATTGTTTAATTTGTAATACTGCTTAGCCTTTTATGTTGTTTGAGCGCTGTATTCCATTATTTATTTCACACTCGGCTCTTGAATTGTGTGGCTGATCAGTGGCTCGGGCTCTTTATTCTTAATTACAGGCTTCATAGAGTGGCCACTCAGCCAAAAAGGACTGAGCGACACAGCCGGCCACAATGGGCCAAATTGCATTAAAGATTTTGCTCCTTCCAAAAGGAATCAATATGATTGCCTGCACTGCCTTCAGTTAGAAATATCATCCCCTGGCCTGCGGCTGGACCAGGATTCAAATGTTCAGTACAGTGTGAAGAGGACAAAAGCACCTTTTCATTATTTAACACAAGCCGTGTTTAATAGAATGCACTGCATTAAAAAGGTGACAAAAGAAAAAGTGAACACCCTGAATGTGTTCAATATGTATCTAATATAATGAGATTATTGAAAGATAATAATTTACTTCTTGATGTTTTTTGCTTATTTCAAATAACATAAAAAGAAAAATATCTTAAATAACATTTCACCTGATATAATTACTGAAAATAAGCAAAAATGTCTTCTAGGGTAAAGGTGCTCTATAAGTTCTATTATTTTCTTGGCATAGTTGAATAATTAAAGTTTGGTATATAAAAGTGACATATTGTGAAGCTCAAACAAAAAAAGAAAATCCAGCATAACCAAAACAGGACTGGAAACATTACAGTCCTGACTCATTATATGTACATAAATATCTACACAAATTTGACATAAACCCAGCCCATGAGCACAAGCCCTTATAGCTTGACCCGTCAGCCCTTAAAATCCACGGAAGACTAGCGTCCAGGCTTTTTTCTGTCCTGGCACCGAAGTGGTGAAATGAACTTCCCCATGGTGTCGCTCGCTGTCTTTAAACGCAGACTAAAGACCCACCTCTTCCGAGAGTACTTGGGCGAAGAGTAGAGTATTATGATTTCCATATTGACTTGTGTTTAGTAGTGTCTACACCTAAAGGTATCTTTGAATTTTAGTCTATTCAAAGGCTATTCTAGGTTTTTCTTGAGTAAACAGCGATGCACTTCAGTAAGTCGCTCTGGATAAGAGCGTCTGCTAAATGCCCTAAATGTAAATGTAATCTAAATGTAATGTAGCCCCAAAACTGTGCCACAACATAACACAACAACCGCTTTGGGAGAATATGTGCTGTGTCTAAAACCACGCCCTAGTCACTATACCCTACATGCAGAAATCTAGATCACTATATAGGTCACTATTAAAGAGAATAGAATTTGGGGAGGTATGTGTGTGAATCTTCAAACCAAACATCGTGATGCATTGTGGGTTTCCCATGTCTGTTTAGTGTACCTTGTTTATACACTGTACCATAAGGTGCATTGTGGGATTGTTAGAGTGCACAGAAAATTCGGCAGTACTTTTTCAGACATCACCACAAATTGCCTCGATGCCAGAGTACCGCACTATATAGTGAACAGGGCACAGTTTCGGACACAGCAGCGGCGCTGATAGAGGATCACCAATCACCACAAGACACCACCAGTTATGGTAATACGGGTTGCACTGTGAACCAGGCCTCCTGAACACAGCTTTCCTGTGCCAGTTGCTCAAGAACTGCAAGAAAGTGAAAGTGGGGGAAGCAAGCTGGGAAATGCATACTAAGCTAAAGGCTAACTCAACTTGTCTCTTGTCTCCAACGTCCACTCCCTCAAAAAACAAACTGGACTACCTCAGCTAGAGCTAAACACACATCACAAAGGCCAGCTTAGATAATTTATTACCAGTAAGATCTAAGAAAGCCAAACCCAGGGAAGCAAGTGGGTGCTAGACTAAAAGCTAATGTGGCTACAACCTCTTCAGCCAGCCAACCACACAACATGCTGAGAGGACAGTGAGGGGACACAGAGAGGACACCAGTACTATCCGGTAAGGCTCGGCAATGATTACGAAAAACAATTACAGAGTTTTTGTACAGTGTTAAAAAATGAAGTTATGGTATGCAGCTACTGTGACCACCCAATAAAGCAAAGAAAAGTCACATGCTTAATGTTTATACATCTAAAACAAGTTAAAATGTTAAAGAAATGCATTGGCACTTCATTTGGCAGGTAATCTCCTAATAGAAACTATTTTTTGCAATGTGCTTAAAACGGGGCTTATATAGAAGTGCAAATATGGAGAAAACAGTTAGATGCTATTTTAATACTTGTCTTACAAATAAAAATTATCCGCACATATTTGAGGATGTTAGATGATCACAGTGTGAACAGAAGCTGCAAAATAACCACTAAAGACTCTCAAGCGGTCCAAAAAGATTTGAGCATCTACTTTCTCTGCAGGTTTTGACACCCGGCTGCATTATTAAACGTTTGTTCTGCTAAAGAGAGTGAACAGTAGGCAACAGTTCAAAAGCAGAATACCATCTATTCACACTCACACACAGACACACACACACACACACACACACACATCCTCACACAGTACCAAGAGACAGAGACACAAAGAGAGAGAGAAAGCATGATGAACATATCAAACGCTGTCTGAGCACAATAACAGTCTTAATGCTATCACTATGACACAGCCCACATAAACAACCACACAGTTCCATCCAGCTGAGCTCAGAGTCAGAATGGTGACAGAGAGAGGCGCGAATATGCCAACAAGGGCCTGACAGTGATGACTTTCTTATTCTCTTTCATTACAGTCTTTCTCTGCAAAAGTACATGTGTTTATTTTATACTTCAGAATGCAGGCAATGTTGTAAGTGAGCGGCCCTGTAGAATATTTCTTTTGATTTAAGCTATAAGGGGGGTTCTTTTGGGTGAGGATTAATAAAATATCAGATAGGAAATGTCAGTTTTGACTTACTGTTCAAGCTTTTACAAAGCTCAAATGGTTCACAACCTTTAAGAGCATGTTAATGGGTCTGGACTGGCATTCAATTATTGCCTCATTTGATTAATGATCAAATGAAATCAACGCAGGAATATGGATGACTGTGTCACAGGTGGCTGGAGTAGCCTTAAGCCACCCTCAAGGTAAACGTGTTGCTACTTCAATGAAATAATGACTCAAGTCGAAGTCAAAGTAGCTGCCAAATACTACTAAAGTAAAAAGGCATTAGGGGGACAAAAAAACTACAGTGCATCTAGCAGGGTGTCAAAATGTGTCAAAAAGTGTTTAAAGTTGCACCTTTGAAGCAAAAATAGTAAGTGTGTCACTTTAGAAAAGCCCGTTTAGAAAGCCCATTTCTAAAGAACTCTTTATTCTTTTGCCCAGAAGGAAACGTGCCATTTTCCCTTTTACAGATGGCTCGTGAAAAAAAAAAGATAAACCATGATCATGGTCAGGCCGGCATGTGACGCTGCAGGTAGTGTGTCTGTGTCGCACAACTCCAGGGGACCTGTGGGTTTGATCCTCTGCCCAATGATTTCAGTGTACCCTCATAAGAAGGGTGGATGGATGGTTTACGTCACTAAGGGCCACAGAAGTCGCATAGTATTGCCCAGCCTAACCTACCCTAGTTTAGAACTGAAACAAAGATAAAAACATTTTCTGTATTAACTGTCTTATCGGGTAGTGTTGCTGTCCTCTTTGGGTTCTCTCTATGTCCAGTTGGCACGGTGTGTGGTTAGTTAGCTGTTAGCTGGTTCAGTTACCAACTGAATAGACCAATTGGCCTGGCGTTAGCTTTTAGCCACTACAAAGACTCCAGCGCACCGCATAATAGTACATAAAAAATTGCATAAAAAAATCCTTTCTTCAGTCGATTCAGTTCAGTTGGGTAATGTTCGCTTAATGTTTGTTCCAAAAGCTCCAGCGCACCGGATATCAGCATTGGTTCTTCTCTGGATTGGTTGTCTACAGTTAGCTTTTAGCCTTTTTCGTCTCACTTCCATATGCTGTTGCATTTAGCCTCTAACCAGTCGATGGGCTGGGTGTATGTAACTTGTTGGGGGCATAAATAGAAATGATTAAGACTGGTAGGAAACAGTTTTGGAGTTTTGACATTGGCCTGTTTTACAGCTCTGCTTTATACAACTATGGTTGAAATGGATTGTCAAGTACTGAGTTGTCCCAACTATTCTAGGTTCCCAACTATTCTAGGGAACCGAAATGTATTAGGCTCTATATTCTTTTTATCAAATCCAATCAAAGTTTGTTGGTCACACAGTATAACTAGCAGTGATGTGCTTTGATCATTGTCCGATTATTTATTATTATGATAAAATAATAAATAAATAATAAATAAATAATACATTTCTTAAATATAATTACATTTTTATAATTTACATTTTGAGCAAGAGGTAAGTATAATAGTTATATATATATATAACTATTATATATAATATGAAGTGTATAATAATATGAAGTGTTTAATGTCCCGTGAAAAGTCCTGTGTGTGTGTGTGTGTGTGTGTGTGTGTGTGTGAGGTAGTCTTAGTTGCTCCGCAGTGAGAAGTGGAGCAACAGAAAGGAGTTCTAGGTTATTTGGGAGTGTGATGATTAAATGAGAGCAGAGGAACACCAGACTCCTTATAATGTGGCTCAATGTAGAGCCCCTCCTCTGCCCACCAGGTGGCGCTGTTACTCTACCAGCAAAAACTGTTTAGTTGTCTCGACGCATTGCCTGTTGGTCCTTTAAGCTGAAATCGATCCAACTTAATGTGAGTGATTAAGAATCAAATAGTGTATCTATAATCAAACGCAAAATCAAACAGAGATGCCCTCATTAATGCTGACGTGTGAAAGGCAGTAGATTTAATCGGTTCGGGCTTTAGTTCAAGCTCAAAGTTTCCGCATAAGACTAATAAAGGCGTTCGGTTCAGTTCAGATCCGGTTCTTTAGTGTATTGCTCACTGAACCGATCCGATTCAACGAGTCATTTTCGGGGTGGGTGGGCAGGAAGCATGACTAGTCAACTTTATTCTCATTTCCCGAATGATTATCCAGAAAGTCAGTGATTAGTCAGCTTTACACTCATTCTCATGTACAGTGATGTTCAGTTCAGTGTGATGTAATGAACGTACTTTACAGCTGAGCATTTCACAAGCACAGAGCAGGCAGTGTGCAGAAAAAAATTATATTAAAAAAGTTACATCATTCAGAATATTTAACTTGGTATAATATTTCAAAAGTCAATTGATTAGAATACTTTCAAAATTTTTTAACATTATTTTAAAATGATTTTTAATTATAACATTATTTTAAAGTAGTACTAAATGTATTAATATCCTTCAGTTTATAATGTTATAAGCTGACAAAAAAATGACCATTTATGATATACAGTGGGGAAAAAAGGTATTTAGTTATATAGTTATATATATATGTATTGAGTTCTCCCACTTAAAAAGATGAGAGAGGCCTGTAATTGACATCATAGGTAGACCTCAACTATGAGAGACAAAATTAGAAAAAAAAATCTGAAAATCACATTGTCTGATTTTATTTATTGGCAAATAATGGTGGAAAATAAGTATTTGGTCACCTACAAACAAGCACGATTTCTGGCTGTCACAGGCTGTAACTTCTTCTTTAAGAGGCTTCTCTGTCCTCCACTCATTACCTGTATTAATGGCACCTATTTGAACTCATTTTCCTATTTGAACCACCTTCCATCAGCAAGGGCATTGAAGATGAAACGTGGCTGGGTCTTTCAGCATGACAATGATCCCAAGCACACTGCCAGGGCAACAAAGGAGTGGCTTCGTAAGAAACATTTCAAGGTCCTGGAGTGGCCTTGCCAGTCTCCAGATCTCAACCCCACAGAAAACCTTTGGAGGGAGTTGAAAGTCTGTGTTGCCCACCGACAGCCCCAAAACATCACTGCTCCAGAGGAGATCTGCATGGAGGAATGGGCCAACATACCAGCAACGGTGTGTGCCAACCTTGTGAAGACTTACAGAAAACGTTTGACCTCTGTCATTGCCAACAAAGGATATATAACAAAGTATTGAGATGAACTTTTGTTATTGACCAAATACTTATTTTCCACCATTATTTGCAAATAAATTCTTTAAAAATCAGACAATGTGATTTTCTGAATTTCTTTTTCTCATTTTGTCTCTCATAGTTGAGGTCTACCTATGATGTCAATTACAGGCCTCTCCCATCTTTTTAAGTGGGAGAACTTGCACAATAGGTGACTGACTAAATATTTTTTTTCCCCACTGTATGTTTACATAAACAAGCTAAGTAGTTAATTTGCCATTTCTTCTTTTGACTTTATGAACAGCTGATTGAAATTTACAAATGACATATGTGGCCCAACAATTATAAAAATAATAATAACATTTACAAATACAGTGTTTTATTTAATACTATAGCTGTCTGTTACAGATGTGAGAGCATGAGAGAGCAACATCGCAGCCACCCTTAAACAAACACTGTCAGAACTGGCCCACCACTCAACCACTAGTTTAACAACTAGATCTAGTTTAAACCACATCTGGCCCACCTCTAGGCGATCTTCTGAGTGGTGAGTAGGTCCCTCTGAAATGCCAGATGTGGCCGAGGTTTGAGCCATGTCACCATGAGACTGAGAAGAACTGGAGGAGGGCTGGAGGTGGTCCTTCAGATGTTTGTCTGCACTACAAAAATGAAGTATATTTATTTATTTGTTCATTTACCATAGTTTTTCCCAACCTGGCAATTATTGGCAATTCCCACACACCACTGGTTACCCCATCACAGCACTGGTAGGGTGATGGCTTGCATCGACTTTCACTGAGAGATGTGATGCCAGTCAACCACATCTTTTTGAACTGCTGCTAATGCAAAGTAATTAGCCAGTTAATTATGCTTGAAGAAGAAAGCAAACTGCAAGTTCTGTCACAAGCTCTCCATACCTAAAGAGAGTACAAAGCTAACTGAGCTGGGATTCCCGGCCACGGGTGGCTGAAGCCTAACTGGAGATTGAACTCATGATCTGCCAGTTGTAACGCTTGTTTCTTGATTTCTTTGTTTTGAGATGTACTCCTCTGCGTGTTCCTAAATGTCCCTTTGTGTTATTCAACTGTTTAGCATGTTGTGCTACACATGCTAGCTGGAAAATCTGTTTTCTTTATTTGTTTACTTCAGGATTTATTTGTTTAGCAGGAGGTGAAGAGTGCTCAGGGCCAAATTAATAAACATACACAATGGTAAAAGATGTGATTTGCAACTGTCCATGATCTCTTCAGCCTTTCTGCCCATTGAAAAAAGAAGAATTGTGACACAGACTGATGCTGTGAAACTTAGGTTATGGCCTAGGTTATGACTGTTATTCATATAATGTTTTACTTTATCTTTACAGCCTTTTTAAACTTTAAAAAATGTTAGAATAGCTGTATCAAAATAAAAGAAACAGGGTTTCATTGTGTACATCACAGAATGAGAACAGCTGTTTCAGGGACGGATTACTGTAGCCAGAGCCAATCTACCCAGAAACCCCAAAGGGGCCTTTAGACCACAGAAACCAGGGAGGCTCAAAGGCTGGCAACCATCCACTGAAGATATTTTTAAATTTAATAAATAAATAAAGAAACTAACAGCCGTTGCATTCAGCTTTTATTTCTGAATTTTTGACTCATGTTTTTAACTATTGCTGTTTCTTTTCCAATTGGATATTTAAACAGTGAAAAAATATAATATTTTAAACAAATCCACTACAAGCAGGCTATATAGATATTAACAAGACTTAATAATTAGATTTTTATTTGTGTTGTTTTCTCAGTGGTGTTTCATTTTTTTCAAATATTATTTTATTGTTTTTCATATTTACATATTTGTTGTTATTAGTACAGGATTGATGGAGGGCCTCTAAAGATCTGTGTGCCCAGGCAAGACCATAACTCATTCCTGATCTGTGTAATATTCCCAATAACACATTCTACGTACTTAATTTATTTCCAATTTGGATATTTATAATATAATATAATATAATATAATATAACATATAACCTAGCAATGACGTACGGATACCTTTGTTGATGTTTTTAACCTCAGAGTTAAAATGAACTGGTTCAAAAGAACCGATTCACCCGCGAGTCGGACGTCACTACGCAAGACATTCCGCGGGGTTCTTATACCGGCGCGGCGATGAGGAGAGGCACGGAGTTATGCGGGCGATAACGCTTCAGACATCAGTATCGCCCGAGTCCAGGTGTTCCGTTGCCTTTTTGTTTATTTGAGGTTGTATCACTACGCTGTTCCCATCTGGACGGACTGAGGCGCTTTTCTACGCTCAGAGAGTTTCTCGGAGAACTTTGCTAGCCGGCTAACTGGCTGGCTAATGCGCTAGCTCTTTAGCTCCGGCAGTAGATCTCCGATTCGGGTAAACGAACACTAGCAGATTTCAACCGGTCAAATCATGCCGCCGGTAGACAACGACGCCGGCCGGGACCAGATTAAAGCTCGGATACAGGAGCTCATCGACTCCAACACCGTCGTGGTGTTCAGCAAAAGCTTCTGTCCCTTCTGTAAGAAGGTAAGCGGGCGAAGCTGGGAGCGGAGCACAGCTTTTCTTCCTGCTAGCTCTGTCAGCTAGCTGACTTGCAAGAAATGGCGCCTCGGTGATCGGTGCTCTAAAACACTTGAAGTTATGTTTCGGAGTTTGTGGGAGAAGGACTTTATAATATTCAGTCTGTACTCATGCTAAAAACAAGGTAAGCGGTTAGCTTAGTAGCTAGCTAGCTAGCTGTGTTGCCCGGATACTGTCGGCGTTAGTGCAGCTCGGTTAACGGAGCACGTTGGCGCGCTCACTGACCGGGGCTTCACCTGCTAGCTGACAGTGGAGGTTAAGACCCAGACTGTGGTTTCTACCACATGGCCACGTTTTTGCCCAGTGTGTTCTGATCCTGCTGAGGGACAGTCATGAGTTATAGTGCTAGATTTGTCTGCGATGTTATCTCGTTATCACAGCTTCTCCTTCTTGTGATCTCTAGATGGCGAAAGTTGTTCTCTCGCCATCAAGACATGGCTCACTTTTGCTGTTTAATGTTCGAGATCGCAGAAAATGTTTTCTTGTGAGCACACCTTATTTTTTCCTGCTAAACTAGCTCAATAAGTTTTTATCCCAACAAGTGATCCCTTATCTACATCTGTGGCATTTGGCTGATGCTTATCCAAATCACTGGCAGGGCTGTGGTGTTAGGAGTCTTGCCCAAGGGCTCGTATTGATGTAGTGTGATGAGCTTGTCCAGCCTGGAAATCTAAACCCTGTCTGACGGGGAAAGCAATGGGCAATGGTCTTTCAGTGGTTTGCAAGAAAAATAAGATCTGATTAGATTGAAGATTCTGGTACAGAAAAATATAATGAGCTCTTGGCCTTTCAGGTCTTCAGATTTCAACATTAGTCTGGTCCTGGATTCACCCTGTCCTCCACAATACACTGTCTAATTAGTTAGGTCAAGTATGCTGGAGTAGGGATCACACTAAACACTGTATTAAATAAACAGAGAAGGGGAGCTGTGAGGGTTGAGGATGTTTGGGGTTCCCCCAGTGATCCACAGTCTTGCTCTTTCATTTTTTAGCAATTCTAAACTAAGCAATAAAGGAGATGACACTTTTAAACTGGTCACAGTGGCTCTGGGAGATGGGACAGAGCTAATGTGCACCCCCCTGGGTTGGGAAATACTGGTGTTGTGAAAGGGGAAGAAAGCTGAAGATCAGGGTGTCTGTAAATGGCAGTTAAAAAATCCATAACCCCAGGCCTTTAAAAGGAGTTTAACAGTGGTTTAAGATTTAAGATGGGTCATTGTGCTGACCTATATGGTCACATCAGTTTATTGTACTGAATAGGCCACTTATCTTTTCGCTGATTGAGCTGTCGCAGTGCTCAAAGTTCAATTAATGGTAACATCTCTGACCTTTTTAAAAACGAATTTGCTGGCTTTTGTTCTTCCTTTTTGCGCAATGTGGAAAGTGGTGATAACTGAACCTGTTACAGCATTAATCACAGTGTGATAAACGCTTATTGACTTATTTATTTCTTTCTTGTTTTAGGTAAAAGAGCTCTTTAATGATTTGAATGTGAAATGCAACGTCCTTGAACTGGATTTGATGGGTAAGCATGACTGAATTAACTTCTTTTAAAACGAGCGTGTTAGAGATTCATGGCAGCGGCGTAGATATAACACTGTTGTCTGAGCCTTAAATTTACAGATTGTGTGACGTTTCTTTACCTTGACTTAAGCAGTCTTTCTAGAAGTGCTGCAGTGATGTGTGTGTGTGTGTGTGTGTGTGTGTGTGTGTGTGTGTGTGTGTGTGTGTGTGTGTGTGAGCATGTTTCCGATACTTGAGTAACTGATTGTAATTATCCCAAAGTCGATGTCTGGGTAGTATTTACTGCCATTGTGCGAACCAGTCAGAGTCGAGGGTTCCAGTGCTAGATTAATCATTCCAGTAGAAATGGAGTGGTAGGTTTTTGTGCTAATCATTATGAGAGGTTTAGTTTAAGTGTTGAAGAAAACTGTATGTGTGTGTGTGTGTGTGATACATGCATAAATATAATATTAATAACATTTAAAAGTAAAATATACTTTTATTGTAATTAATTTTATATTTATGTATGTATTTTACACACACTCACTGTTCTGCAAATGGTTTGGACACCCCTGGTAATTTGGCATGATTATTATTTTGTTTTTCTAAGTGAAAGTAAAACAGGGTACATACCTAAATGAATGGTGTTTGTGTGAATGTGCACCTAAGAGCACAGTTATTATTATTAATTTTTTAATTATTATTATGTATTTATTTATTTATTTAACATGGGGGGGGGATTATATATTTAATGTTCAATTACATTTGCACATCCTACTTATTTTTTTCCATTTTCCAATATATATTAAGTTGGCACATAAATGGTAATTATAGCTTAGAAGTGTGTGTATGTGTGTGTGTCATGCTGCATGCGCAACCAGGTGCCAGAAAGCAGCAGTGGAGTTGCAGTTGGAGATGGATGGAATAAAATATTTAATATTCTGAGGATTACATCCATGTTCCAAAAACATAGAAAATGAGAAACAGAAAAAAAAACAAACACGGATCCAATTCTAAAACTGTGCATTCTTGTTTCCATAATAAAACACAAACTGTGAAATCTACGTTGATTACAACTGTTGGTTACCATAACAATCTACTGACCGACTATGTTTCCAAAGCACTTAAGCCCCCTGGCTGTGCGCCAGCACACAGTAATGTTTGTAAACAGGAAACCCATCTATAACATGTTTAAACAATATTTTGCAGACAGACAGTCACAAAGCTTTGCGTAATAAGCTGCTGTACCAGTAGGCTATTGCATAGGTAGTAAATGCGTAGTAACCAAGTTTGCTAGATATATATTACTACTGCTTCAGAACGTTTCTGGGGAGGTCCTTTGCATAAGTCTTGTTCCGACTCTTCCTAGCCAGGTTTAGCTGTAGTGGTTGGAGATCAGGGACTGCTGTCACACCTTTTTTTTTGCCTTGCCTTTTCTTTTGTTGTTTCCTTGCTTGTTTTGCCGCTATTGACTGCGACACAGTCCTCTTAGGTTTTGAAAGATATTTGACAAGAGTTGCATTGCAGCAGTTGGGTGTGTTTCTTGTTTCAGACTGTGCTCACACAGGTTAAACACTGCATGCATCCAACAGGATTAGCACTGTTCGTTTAGTACAGAGCTCAGTTAACTGGGCATCAGAACACATTATATAGGGTTTTTTTTTTTTTTTTCGCTCAGATGTTACTGTATGTTCAATGTCATTATTTTGTTTGTTTATTTGCAATTCAAATTTTTTGAAACATTAATCTCCAGCAAT
Source organism: Salminus brasiliensis (assembly GCF_030463535.1). Lineage (NCBI taxonomy): Eukaryota > Metazoa > Chordata > Actinopteri > Characiformes > Bryconidae > Salminus > Salminus brasiliensis. Next base: position 32,052,068 of record NC_132884.1, read on the forward strand.
TTCAGGGCCGCCTCAACATGTTTGACTCCTAGTTTTCTCTTAATTCTGCATATTAGAGCCTGTAGCAAAGCAGCTATTGAGAAAATCACCTCTGAACGTTCTGAGCCCGGTGAAAGTTGCATTGAGTCTGTGCTAATGTTTAACCGGTCACTATTGTGTGAGCTCTAAGTACAGCTGCTACATTTGACCATGCAAAACTTGCTGAGTCATTCTCCAGCATTTTGCTTGGCAGCATTCCATCGTCCCCCCTCTCTTTCCTTCGTTCTCTCCTCTAATATCATTAATTTGTTTTTGTTTTTTTTCTCTCTCTATTCCCTCACCACTCTGTGTCCCTCAATGTACATGTCGTGTTTCCTCTACGTTGCTATTCCCACCATTTTCCCTGGCTGCTAGTTGTTTCTGGTCTCTGTTTATGTCTCTGCACACACTTGTCCTTGCTGGTTGCCGGGCTGCAAATAGCATGGCCTACTACTGCAAACCTCTTGAGTAGACTAAGGTTTGACTGGTGTAGTGTTTAAGCAAGTGGCCATATTTAAAATAAATAAATAAATAAAATATTTAAAACTAATGACACTCATTAGTAAGTGCATTTAACTTTATTCAGACTCTTAATTGACCTGTGCAGACATATGTGCTTGATATTCATGTAAGCATACAAGAACTGCATAGCACTGTAGAGGCCGGAGTAGCTGTTTAATAGTATGCAAGCATAGACAGCTCTTTTGTTTTGTACAAAATGTTGTTCTCCTAGAGAAGTGACTCAAATTTTCGTATAAACCTGCAGATGACTCATGGTACCAAGAAAAGCATTGTTAAGGATCGGAAAGACGAGGTGTTCTGTTAACGTCGTATCAGTGCACCTGTCTGGGCTCTGACCCAGTATGTCAGATGATGCCATTACCGGTGTGTTGCCTCACATTTGGCATGTTACAATAGCAGCGTTCCAGACAAACTGAATAAAGCTCAGTAACATGAGTGGCTGTCTCAGACGATTATCTGGCATCTGTTGTAGAGAATGGCTCCAACTTCCAGGATCTGCTACTGGAGATGACTGGACAGAAAACCGTCCCCAACGTCTTCATCAACAAGACCCATGTTGGTGGCTGTGACAAGACCATACAGGTAGTGGCACGTAATCGGATATACACGCTAATTCTAATTTGACTCGTCTTTACTCCTGATCCATTCTTTAAAATGCATTGTGTTTCTGCTTGCTAAGGTTTAGCTGTGCAGTATATATTTTTATTTAAATATGCTTTGTTTACAAATCATTCTTGGGAATAAATCTCGTCTTAAAACCCACTTGCACAGTTTCAATGAACTCTTGACATTTATCAGTTTATTTGGGATTTGTTCAATTTACGAGGATCATGAGATCCATCATTTATAAGAGCATAGCTGTGAACAATTCTGCAGTTTAAAAACCAGATGAATCTAACAGACTTTGTTGGGGCTTTTTTTGAAGCACGTTGAACAAGTTTTAGAAACATTTTGGTGAACAAGGCCAGTTGTTTTTTAGGGTGTGTTTATACTTGACCGCTTGGGTTCAAAAAAAAAAACCCTGGGTGAGATTGCTCTGTTAGTACGGTTAAAAGTAAGTATGGCCGCTGCCTCAGGTACGCTCTGAGACCACTTAAGCATATGGGTCTTGGACCGTATCCAAACAAACTCTGGTGTGGTTTGTTTGTAGTATGAACACCATATGAACCAAAAGCATCTAAACTAACCAAAAACAGAGATTTGGACTGGCACGAGGTCAGTCCAGCCTGGCCACCATGCTGTTGTCCCATGCAGACTTGCCTGCATGTCTGTGCTTTAACAAGTCTAAAATCTAATCTGTTTGATGCTCTAGTTTACCACACACACACACTATATACACAGTAATGTAGATCCCTCAGAACAATAAAGACCTGTGTGAGTTGGGATGCAGCCACAGTAAGGTTACAGTATGCAGCTTTAACCTACGACATTCCACGAACCAAGTTACACGTACGTTATCAAAATGGCCCCCTCCCTCTTAAATGAGTTGCCTTTATGTCAGTATGAACGCAAAGCAAACCAGAACTTAAATATAACTATCATTTTATTGCTTGGTCCAAGTGGAACTAAAAGTATAAACACACCCTGAGAATACTTCTGTTATGGCTTATGTCTTAAAAGGAATTGTTTAAAGCATTCGTGAGAAAAGGCATTCATGCGTTCCTGGAAATGTAGACTAGCTAAATAATTTTGCTGGCAAGAAGTTGGGTCAGTCTTTAATCATGTCATATCAGGGTTTCACAAATGTGTGTTTAATATACCAAGTCCTGCTTCTTGATGGACTGGGTTGCTGTTCACTGAGAGGCAAAACCAATCCCATTAAAAAAAAACCCTTTCATGCTCTGCGGTTTAAAAAGGCCACAGATGAATTTCCATAAAAAGAGGAGGTTCTAAATTTGCATTGGTACTAGAAAGTCAATAGACAGTAAAATAATTTCATTCCAACATGCGCTATATAGACAGAAGTATTGGGACACCTGCTAAGGGTATTAAAGTTGATCCTGCTTTTGTTTGAGTAACTGCCTTTACTGTCCAGGGAAGGCTTTCTGCTAAATGTAAGCATTGCTGTGAGGATTTGATTGCATTCAGCGACAAAAGCATTAGGGAGGTCAGGATAGTGGATGATCAAAACCTCATCCTCAACTCCCCAACTCACCCTAAAAGTATCGGATGGCGCACCACCATCTTTCCAGAGAACACAACTCTTCTACTCCACAGCTCAATGCTGGGGGGGTGAGGGGTTATATCCCTCTAGCCCATGCCTGGCATTGGGCAGCATGGTGCCAATAGGTTCATGTTTTTTTGGGGGGTTTTTTTTTTGCTCCACAGTCCTATTCTATTGGCAGTACTTCTCTACAAGAACTGTACCAGGACAAGCGGTGTGTGCATTTACACATCTCTGTCAGCCATGGGTGCAACTTAAAGTAGCTGAATTAGACATTTGGACATATAGTGTATAAATGTTGGCAAATCTGCCTAAACAATATGCCGTTTTCCTCCTTTTCATCTCCGTCTTCTGTCCTACAAATTTACTAGCCAGCAGTGCAGATATGTGCCCTTTTAAAATGCTACTCTATGTAGTAACGAGAAAGAAAGACCTTTGTAATTGGAATGAATGATACATGAGTACCCTTATTATGATTACCTCTTATCACTGTGGTTTTTGTGCCTATGGTAATTATTTCCCTGGTTGTTATGGCAACAGGCACATAAAGATGGCCTGCTTCAGCAGCTGCTGGGAGACAAGAGCGAGGTGTACGATTATGACCTGATTGTGATAGGAGGTGGCTCTGGGGGCCTGGCCTGCTCAAAGGTGAGAAACTCCCTCAACTCGCATGCGCTTAAAGCTAGATCTCAACAAGTTGCCAGTTTGTCATTACAACCTTTTTAGATTTTCTGGATGTTAAAGAAATACGATTGTTAGTCATTTTGCATCATTTCTATTAATATTATTATTATATTATAATATTATTATTAATATTGGTTCACAGAACTTAAAGGTCAGCTGACTAGTCCAAGTGGTGTCAATTGTAGGCCCAGAAACTAAATGAGTCACACAAGAAGAGTAGATATGCTTTTGTAATTGTGACACATTAATCACTAATTAGCTTGAAGCCAGTTTAATATTGTTGTTTACATAGCTTATAATATTTTCTTCTGATACTTTTAAATAGGAAGCAGCCAACCTGGGGAAGAAAGTCATGGTTCTGGATTATGTCGTCCCCACGCCTAAAGGCACTTCTTGGGGTAAGCGCTTATGGTCAAAGGTGATCAAAGTTTTAAACTTCACCTGTTTTGACTTTTTTTTTTTTTTTTTTTTTTTTCCCTCAAGTTAACGGTTTATGACTTCTCTGCTTAGGTCTGGGTGGCACTTGTGTGAACGTAGGCTGTATTCCAAAGAAGTTGATGCATCAGACTGCTCTACTGGGAACAACTTTGCAAGATGCCCGCAAGTTTGGCTGGGAGTTCAGTGAGCAAGGTGAGCTGGAATACCAAGACTATTACTTACATTGCTCATATGACTGAGCTCTACTTACTGTAGAACTGCTTTACATATTAGTAATTTGTTGTCCTGCAGAAACCTTTTATCTCATATATAAAAATTATGTATATGTGGCAGTGGTCTTTTTACAGTTGCTGTTTGAGATACAAGGTTTTTGTCAGTGACTGGTATTTGGCTCATGTTCTATGTTTAAGGCCTGAGTTGGGCAAAACACATGTCGATTGCATTAAGCTGCTTGAGGATTACATGTCACTTAGTCTTGTATGATGAAATGCCTTTCAAAGAAGGAACAGTAGTTGCTGTGGTTTGTGTTGAAATTCTGAGATACTTGTTATGCATGTAAAGCATCTTGGAATAGTTCATTATTTTGAATGTTTCACAGATGGGCAGTTAAATATTTGAGTTATCTCCGCTGTTCCAAAGGCTAAATGAGTAAATGGGTTTCTGTTCTCCATTAACCTGTGTTTAGTGTGTTGCTGTTTCATAGTTCATCAGAGATCTAAGCAACAATCTCACTTGATGTGATGCTTTGGTATTAATATGTATACCAAATATCAATAATGGAAGGAAAGCCATGTCTGATCCAATCCTATTACAAATCTAGCTTAAAATGCTGTGTAGAAACATTGTCTATGTATTTCTTCCTGTGGAGAAGAAGAGTTTAAGCACTTAAATGAGTATAGGCCTAGTATTGGCCGATACTAAATTTTTCAGTGACATGAGTGTTAATGTGTGATCTCTAGCTTTAGGGGAACATTTGTTCACTTTCTTAATTAAACCTTTTCAGTGAGCCATAACTGGGAGACAATGAAGACAGCAGTGAATAACTACATCGGTTCTTTAAACTGGGGCTACAGAGTGAGTCTGCGAGACAAGAACGTCAACTACGTCAACTCTTATGCGGAGTTTGTGGAGCCTCACAAAATCAAGGTTAATATCTTGTGGCTTTTTTTTGTTTGTTTGACCCCCCCACTAGGCTATATTTCTTAGCCAATAAAATGTAGCATACAGCTGTAACCATGTTACACCTCCAGACTGGATAAACAATGGCCCACATTAGAGTTTCTACTGCTTGACAAGCTTGTTCCTTGTCTAAACACAGTAATCGGAGGATTATAAATTAACATTCAGAGACTGATGATTTATGATGCTTCTTTATTAATGTCCAATTATGAAAAACAGTGAATCATTTATTGCTGTTAGTATATTGAGTTGTATTAATACCCCTGCCTCTTCCTCCTAACAGGCCACAAATAAGCGTGGTAAGGAGACATTCTACACAGCATCCAAGTTCATACTGGCGACAGGAGAGCGGCCCCGGTACCTGGGCATCCCCGGAGATAAAGAGTACTGCATCACCAGGTGAATGGTCCTCGTTAAAAAACAGAGACTGCAGGCCGGCTCTCATAACATGCGCTCAGATAAACTGCTGTCTCAAGAGAACCAAGCTTAGCACAGGACATCACCTCTCAGAGCTTAGATAAACTGCATAGGCCCTGGGGAAATGGCTAGGGGAGCCCCAGGCCCTGCAAGTAATCATTAATGGGCTTAGTGCATACGGTATTTTTATATATAAGAAATTACATTGAGATGCTGTATAAAATGCTCAACAATACACAAGCCTGCCTCTTCATGTCCTAGTTTTGTGGTCGAAACAGGATTCGTGCTCTTTGGTTATTCTTTCTTAGCTTTTGCATGCCAGTCATCTTAAACATGAATGAGTGCCTTCGTGTTACATCAGCTCAAGTTACCCTGCTATGATTTTCATTGTTTCTTAAACCAGGAAGTCTGGCAGAAGTCAGGCTTCTGTGGAAATGGTGTTGATAAGCTGAATCACATACATTCCATTGCATGATTCATTTGATTTAAGGAACAAAAATGACCGTGGGCATGAGGTTGAAGCTTGTGTGCACATTCTTTTTATGTCTCTGTGTATGTGGGTGTGTGTGTGTGTGTGTGTATGTGTCCGTGTGTGTCTGCCCCTAAACTAGATTTGTCTCTTGTTTTCTCTAGTGATGACCTCTTCTCCTTACCCTACTGTCCTGGTAAGACACTAGTGGTCGGAGCATCCTATGTTGCTCTTGAATGCGGGGGGTTCCTGGCTGGTCTGGGGCTAGATGTCACCATAATGGTACGCTCCATTCTGCTGAGAGGCTTTGACCAGGACATGGCTAACCGTGCTGGAGATCACATGGAGACGCATGGGGTCAAATTCCTCAGAAAATTTGTTCCCGTTAAGGTATGTGTGAGCGTGTACAAAAAGAGTGGTTGCTAATTTCTTCAGTTGTGGTTTTGGAATAAATTGGAGATGGCAAAAGGCCAGCATGTTCTGATGACTAAGTGCAGCTGAGATTTTTAAATAGTCTTTTGTTCTTCAAGGTGGAAGAGCTTGAAGCAGGTACTCCTGGCAGGTTGAAAGTAACTGCCAAGTCTACAGAAACTGATGAGATCTTTGAAGGAGAATACAACACTGTGAGTTACTTAATAATAATAATAATAGCAATACATTGTTCAGTACTGATAAGTAAAGTACTATTTAAAAATAAATATTATTATTATTGCATGCTTATAGCTACAAGTTAATTGATTATTTCGATTCTGTTTTAGGTGTTGATAGCTGTAGGTCGTGATGCCTGCACAGGAAAGATCGGTCTGGATAAAGCTGGTGTGACTGTCAACCCAAAGTATGTCCCTTCTTATCTGCATCTAGTTTTGTTCATTTATCATTATTGACCATGCTGTTATTTATTTTTAACCCCTCCTGCCATGTAAATGAATGAATTCTTCTGAATGAATAGAAGGAATTGTGAAGGAGTCTAAAGAAGTGGGGCAGTTGGAGCTGCCCATTCACTATGATTCAGCAATTGTTATGGTCCATGTGAGAGGGAGGGGAAATCTGCCAGACATTATGGATGGATTATTTCATTGAAGTGGGTGGGAAGTCCACTGAAGATAAGTGCATGACTTGGAGATCTGCAGGCAGCCCTGTTCAGTTCCATAGTGTGGTGATTTGTCTAACTTGAGGCTTTAGTTACCACTTGAGTAGTCATATGACCTCAGTCTGTAGGAGTCCACTAGTTCATATGTGCATGAACTTGTGTGCATGACATGCTTATCACGCAATCCCTCACCTGTTGTAGAAGCAGCTTTTAAAAAAAAGCTACTTGTTCTCCCCCTCTGCTCCTGCTGTTGGCCGTTAGCAGTGTAATAATGTTCTTGTGATCAGTGACTAATTTCAGCTTATTCATCATATATGGAGGAATTGCAACAACCTCAACCCACACGTTCTGCTATGACTGTTTCTTATATGGGAGTGTCAGATGTTAAATTTTCTTTTGTGGGAACTAATGAAACACGAATCTCTGGTCTTTCAAGGAATGGGAAGATCCCGGTAAACGATGAGGAACAGACCAACGTTCCACACGTCTATGCTATCGGGGACATCCTGGAGGGCAAGTGGGAGCTGACACCAGTTGCTATTCAGGCTGGGAAACTGCTGGCTCGCAGGCTGTTTGCAGGCTCTTCTCTGAAGGTGATTGCTTATAACAGTGTAATGACATGCTGTAACATTTATAAATCTGCCACACCTGTTTAAATGTTTTCTTTGGTGCTTTTAACTAGAGCTGTTCTAGTTTACTGTTAAAGGTGTTTCATTTACTTATGTGAATTTTGCTTTCTCAGTGTGACTATGTGAATGTTCCCACCACTGTGTTCACCCCTCTGGAGTATGGTAGCTGTGGTCACCCAGAGGAAAAGGCTATAGAACTCTATGGACAGGAAAACCTGGAGGTGTGTGTAATGTTATTTATATTTTTTCCTGATTTTCACACTGTCCTATATGATGGTATATGGTATATTTGATGTGTAATAAGTGTGTGTGTGTGTGTGTGTGTGTGTGTGTGTGTGTGTTAAGGTTTATCACAGTCTGTTTTGGCCTCTGGAGTACACCGTGCCCAACAGGGACAACAATAGATGCTATGCCAAGATCATTTGCAACAAATTAGATGATGTAAGTCTTCTAACAGTATGGTGTGGTGTTTGTTTGATTTTGTGATTTTAGATCATGTTTAATTGTGAAATTCTGATCATTTGGTTGCCTGAAAGACATATTTGTCACAGGTGTTTTGCTTTTTGCTTTGCACGGGATGCCTACAGGGGGTTGAAAATTGTGTACATCACCAGGGTCCCCATGTGTCCTGGAAAATGTGGAAATTTGGATAGTACTTCTAATTAAAACGTACTACATGAAAAAAATAGTGAAAATGCCCTGAAGAATTAACCACTAGGATTGCATGTTGGCTACAAATGCCATATTTATTGAGGATTGTGATGTAGCACTGTATATTCACGTACCATGTGTGTCAGACTAATTTATGCTGCACAGCTTTTAATACTTTTTAAGTATTACTCATTATACTACTAATAATATTACTAACATAAACAGGAACACTGATAATTGACCATTTGCAGTCCTCTTTAAAGACTGCACTATGTTTAAAAGTCTGAAGATTTGTCATGTTTCCCTAAAACCGTCTGTTATAGTGGTCAGTAAGTTGACACAGCACATGACTTCATTAGCCTAATAATGTCAGCACAATGCTATGCTTCAAAACAACAGTTCCTTTTTTTTTCTTTAGGGACCGCATTTGTCACGTCTTTCTAGTGTTTGCCTATCAAGGCTATGTTTGTCAATGTTGCACTGTAGCCCCTAAGGCAGCAGCAGCAGTAATGGGTTTTGTTTTGTGTAGAACCGTGTGATTGGGTTCCATTACCTGGGCCCCAATGCCGGGGAGGTCACCCAGGGCTTCGGTGCTGCTATGAAGTGTGGGGTCACTAAGGAACAGCTGGACAATACCATCGGGATACACCCCACTTGTGCTGAGGTGAGTGTGAGAGTGCCTGGTAATAAATCTTAAAGGTATAATGATCTCTATGCTATGAGTGTGCATTTGATGCAAGTAGTATCTTCATTTCTTCTTATTTCTCTTCCCAGATCTTCACCACGATGGAAGTGACCAAGCGGTCCGGTGGTGACATTACTCAAGCTGGCTGCTGAGGTTAAACCCTGCTCGTTTAACAGGCTGTCCTAAAATGTAAACTGGTTCATGCTAGTTTATACTGACAACGCTGGTCCTAACCATCCCTTGACCAGGCTTTCAGCTATCTCCCCATCTCACCCAACTAGTGTGAATTTTTTTTAATACAACCTCAGTTGTATAAAAGAGTTCAAGTTTGAATTATTAGATTCACAATTCATTTGATAAACTTTGATAAAGTAGAGCTGGGTCTGCTCTGGCCTTGAAAAGCCTATGTCTGTAGGTCTCTTTCAGATTTAAGTACTAAAGAACACTTGATGCTTCCTCTCCTGGAGCGAGTAGTTTTAGTAGCTGACTTTAGGAGTACTATCAGAATGTGGCTGCTCAGGACCAGGCTTGGCCCTGTTGTCAAGGAGAGTGGGAGAAGCTGAACACTCTAGGACAGTCTGTTAAACAGCGGGGTTACTCTGCTGCTCCAAATCCTCGGAGTCTGAGTCAGAAATGCACTGGAAGTGGATGTCTCTCACACACACACACACATATACACACACACACACACACACACACACACACACACACACACACACACACACACACACACACACACAAGCATCCATACTCCAAGTGCTATGTGATGTTTTAGCCCTTAACCTAAATGCTGAGGTGGGCTAAGGCTGATGTTCTCTGCTTAGACTTAAGAGGTAAACTCTTATCGTCCACACACACTTACACTTTCTCCAGTCCAGCATACTCAACTGCAGGCTCACAACCAGGGTCTTACAGGAGGCCAGCGCTTTTTCAGAAATATTATAGTGCTGACTGTTAGATGTTAGTTCTCTGTTGAAGATAAGTCCAGGACTTGCCTCCTTTTTGCGCAGGTGACCTTTTACCTTTTTGGTGTTAAACGCCACGGTCGCTGCCTTGCGGTCTCTGAACTACAGCACTTCTGGGAATTCAGACCAGATTTTTTTGTTTGTTTGTTTTTTAAGAGTGTAATGGTAGAAGTGTGTTTTTCTCTGACTGTATATTACATAAACTTTGTCATTAGTTAATTTTCTCAGCACTGACATTCCAGCCTTGGACTGTGTTCAGAATGAGTGGGTTCGTTCTTTTTGAACAATCAATCACTGTACAATAACTTTCATATTTGGAAAAAAATAACTTTCATTCTACCAAAGTTCAAACCAAAATGCATGTAGATACGAGCTTGTACAAACTATCATGATGCCCCCAACATATATTCAAACATATTAATGACATATTTATGTATTTTAAGCTCCATCATCCCTGGTTTGTGATGCCTTTCGATGCACTTGTTTCCAGATTTGTCTCAACATGAATGTTACTATTTCAGTTTGAGTCCTAAACAAATGCTTGTTTGTATCTGTTTAATCTCCCCATTTACCTGCTTTCTGAAGTATACATGTTGTAGACGCTCTGGTTGCTATGGACTTTATTAAGTCTAAAATCCTGCTGGCATGCTGTCACTTGGCAACAGTGTCTGGCAAACGTACAAACCAGAGTTTCCAAGGTATCACTGTTTTGTGAGTAATTAAAAGAACTTTAATAAAGCTGTGTAAACAACCTTATCTTTTGCAGCATGATTATTTGTACATGGCATACTTGACATGCAAGGTCTGTTCGCAGTGTGTGTGCGCACATGCATTATCTGTAACAATGCCATTCCACCAGTTATTTACCGAACTATAATGGGTCTTCTCAAAGCTTTGAATGACTAGAATTGAACTTGGAAGATAAGTTCGAGGAAATCAAAGGCACAGGTCTGATGAAATTTGGGTTTTAACTCCCAGCAGAAGGGATAGTGTTTAGTAATTCAGCGTTTCTGCTTCCTTCTCTGACCAAAAAGCAGAAGTCTACAACGGTTAATTCAGATCCACTGTTCCTGAAACTACAGACTACCTACAGCTAGGGGACGCTCATCATGTTACAATAGTATACTGGTTTTATTATTGTGATTTTAGAACTGATGGAGATGTGCTTGTTCCTTAATGAACTTTATTCTCACAGACTGGAGAGCGTCTGTGTAGATGGATGTGTCTGTCCTAAACTGAGCCTTTCCTGATGATGATTGTGAATGCATATTAATGTACATCTAATTATACTCCCAGGTTTGGACCACTTTATTTGATTCCAGGACAGTAACAAAGCAGCACACACCTGTCCCTGTGAAGTAGATCTGTTCATTAATGCACATCAGAGGAGACCTGGCAGTCTAATAATATAATGCTTGCTTTTAATCTGCTTTTATTCAATGGGTTAATTGTGACCATGTTCACAGGCCTGAAGATCAGAGGAGCCTTGACTGGTGTGAAGCTCTGTTGGTGTGGGTGGGGGTATGAGTGGGGGAGTAACGTCTTGTTTTTCTGTCTTCGTGGGGACACATGAAGCAAGATTTATAGAACATTTGGACGACGCTTGGTTTAAGGTTAAACTGCAGCTCTCAACTTCTGGATGGTCTTCTCAGGGTCGGGTTACCAAAAAGAAAAGTGCTTTTTCCAGAAGAAAACTTCCATTTGTTCCCCATTTTAAGACTGTTGCTATGTGATCGCTTTGGTAAAACATTTTGCTAAATGGTTGCTAGTGTGTTACTATGGTGGTCCAGGTGGTTGCTATGGTGGCCAATATTGTATGCTAGGTGGTTGCTGTTGATTGACACCTGCTCCTTCACCAGTATTAAGGAGTTTTAACCTACCCTGTCCAGGGAAGAATGCTTTTTACTAGACTTCAGAGCACTGCTGTGAGAATTTGGTTGCATTTAGTGTGTTAATGACGTCAGAATGTTGGACGATCACCACCATGTGTCAGCCCAAAAGCATCAGATGGCGGACCATCATTCCAGAGAACACTGCTCCAATGCTCCACAGCTCAATGCTGGGGGGTTTATTCCCCTCCAGCCCATGCCCGACATTAGGCATGGTGCCAATAGGTTCATGTTTATCTGCTCTATCAAGTCCTATTCTACTGGCAATATGTCTTTACAGCGACTAGGCAAGGTGTATTCGCACCTTTTGTCAGCAATGGGTGCAACTTAAAGTAGCTGAATGTATTCATTACAAAGGGGGTCTGCAAATATTTGGGCATACAGTGTATGGTCTTGCCAAGCTGGTGCTGTGGTTGGGTCCGGTGTAACTAGTATGTTGCAACCTAAAAGGGAGAGGGGGACTTTTGCACCCCATTCATCCATTTAAAGTCTATTAAAAACTGTAGGAATGGTACGAAAGGGGAAAAAAAAAAAAGAAGAAATATTTGAAATCCACAACCATGATAAAGGTACTTTAGCGAAGCTTGGCCTAGACATGCATGTCTAATAAAACGCTAAGGGTTCTCTTAGTAAAATTGTATGGCATAACATTTTTGCACCTGCATTTTTTAGCATGTGGGTCAAGTTTTGCTAATTTCACGTACTTTATGTTCATATTGTACATTTGTGAGTGTAAGAGAGCGAGAGAGAGAGAGTGAGATCGAGAGATACATGACTATTTGCAGTTTTGCAATCTTATCTACTTCTGCTTAAGGCTGATTGTGTTTCATGTGTTAACCTTCCCTGTAAGTCCTGGTGATTTAAAGGACCAGCATTGTGATGACTCAGATCTGAACTACCCAAATCTGTAGAACAAGAGTCTGGAACACTCCAGACAGGCCTGAAAAATAACATCAAATATTTCCTCTTCTGTGCATCTTATCTCTCTCCCTCTCTCTCTCCCTCTCTCTCTCCCTCCACCCCATACCTGAACTGCCTGCCCTGCCTTCTTCTAAGCACTCAGCCCATGGGTGTGTATGACCGTAATGATCATTCTAAATGGAAAGGAGATATAATTGTCACCTTTCCATTTGCCTTGCCATGGGTTCTTTGTCCCTGCCCACTCCGCCCTCATTCGACACTGATTAATGCGTGGTCATTGTGAGCAGTCCATTCTGACTTCCCAGTTTTCTAGTAATCATAAAAGAACTGTGGCACTGCAATAAAGCCGTTCCAGGATCTGACTCTACATGCATGAAACTGTCAGGATGTATCATAATGACATTGCAATACCAGTCTAGCCATGCCAAAAATAAGTTATTTGCTCCACCGATATATAAAACACCCCCCCCCCCCCCCTCTCTCTTTTCTGCATACAGTCAACTGAGGTGACCCAACATTATAAAACACATTAATATTTCCTTAAGGCAGTGGTTTGGCTGGTTGTGTAATCCATAAGCATCACAATAGACTATTCATCTGAGACTAATAAATTAATCCAGACTAAAAGTGCTGACTTCCTTTCAGGTATTAGAACTGTAGCAATAGCCTGATACCAGTGCAATTTAAGCAGCATGCCAATGAAAAGACAATGATTAGTAAGGATGACGCATTTCTAATGTTTACCTGGAGTTCTGTCGAAGGTTCTTATTCACTGGACTAGGGTTAACTTGGAGAATTCCACTGTGGCTCACTCATCCTACTCCAGGCCAATACCACTGATCCTCTATTGCCACCTGCTGATGCAGATTAGTAGTGTTTTTAAAATAACAAGCAACCAGGACATTAGTGTGAAGAGTGTCCTGTAATCTGTTGCTTTTACACTATGTCCAAATGTTTGTGGACACCTATTCTAATGCGATGTTGATGTGCAATCAATAATGTAAATGCCACAACTTGTCTAGTCCCTGTTAAGAATTATTGCCAATAGAGTGGGACTCTTATTATCTGGCGAAGATAAACATGAACCCATTGGTGTGGGCTACAGGGGTATAAAGCCCCCCAGCATTAAGTTGTGAAGCAGTGGAACTCTGTTCTCTAAAATGATGGTGCTCTTTTGAAATCAATGGTATTACAAATCCAGTAACCGTCTCTACTGTCCAGGAAAGGCTTTCTACTAGATTTTGGAGCATTGCTGTGAGAATGTGATTGAATTCGGCGACAAAAGCGTTAGTGAGGTCAGGATGTTGGATGATCACCACCTCACCTCACCTCACCCCCACCTACCTAACTCATCCCAACCATCATTCCAGAGAACACAGTTCCACTGCTCCACAGCTCAATGCTGGGGGGCTTTATACCCCTCTAGCCCATGTCTGACATTAGGCATGGTGCCAATACTCATTAGAAGGGGGGGTACATTTAGATATGTTGTGTATATATAGGCATATATTTTTATGTCACTCTCACTTCAGCCTGGTTTTAGTTAGTTTGAGAGAGCAGTGACTGTTTCTGAGAAAGACCTTTAAGACTAAGTATTAGTTACTGTACAATGGTTGAGTGTATTAGTAGTAGTAGAAGACGCCTATGTTGTCATTATACTTCTACAATATAATGAAATTCTTCTCTTCATATATCCCAGCTTGGAAAACAAGGCTCAGAGCACAGGCTCGGCCATGCTACAGTGCCCCTGAAGCATTCAATAAACCAGTAATTATGGGTTATACTCAGTCTGTGTTGGGATTGGTCGAGTGCTCAACAGCGGTAGTTTAGCAAACCTGGGTATCGAACCCAAGGGCGCTGCCAGTGATTATGGACCCCATGAAAAGATATTACACTGGGCCCCACCACCCCACTGCTCCCAACCCTGAAAATGTAACATTAGGGAAAATGTAACTAGGGTAAACCAGCACTATAAATAGCATAAAAGGCATTATGGTGTATGATTCTATTTTGCTGCAGGATATGGAAAAGTAATGTACAGCATTTCAATTATTTTATGATAAGACTTATATAAACAATAATAATATTAAACGAAATTCCCACTGAGCCCCTGAAATTATGCCAACTGACAAGTCAGTCAGCACTGTCATGCTTACCTTCAGGGCTGGGATATGAAGATGGTGAGGCAGGGCTGCTGAGTCTGAAGCCTGGCACAGGCCTGGCAGACGCAGGGACAACTCAATAGGAATAGCTGCTTAAAACCTTGCTGGCTAAAAGTAAGTGAAAGGAGTGAAATGTAAATATGGATTTTTTGATGAAGACATTAAAAAACTAACCATATCCTTTTTTACTATGGACTTAGCTAACAGGCTTATGTTCACTGCTCACAGTCTACACCCACCTTTCTTCCTCCAACATTGGGTGACATATTTTTGCCCTTTTCTTTCTCTCTCCTGTGTTTTTTCCTGTGTGTGTGTGTGTGTGTGTGTGTGCGTGGGGGGGGGGTGGGGGGTGGTATGTAAACATATGGTATGTAAGGTACCATATGAATGATGATTTTTGGTTTAATAGTTGGTTTAATAGAGGGCCCTCTCCTCACATAGCGCCCCAATCGAACCCACAACCCTGTAATCAAAAAGCCACAGCTCTAAGCACTGAGCCACTGCTGCAGCAGTATTAGAAGTACATTATTAGTTTAATTAGTAGATAAAGGGTTGAAATCTGGTTTTCTAAATGACTTTTCTTTACCTCGCAGTGTTACTCTGTTACCACTAGGTGGCAGGAAAGTCTAGAAACCCACAGTCTCTGAAAACCTACAGGAGGATTCCATTCATGTAGTAAAACCATACACCACCAGAAGCCCCAACATGAAGATTACAGCCACCGTTTAGACCTGAGAACAGGACAGAAAAATATGAAACTGCAAACACAGCATGAAGACAAGAGTGTGTGTGTGTGTGAGAGAGAGAGAAAGAACGAGAAGAGAAAGTCAGTGTTTGAAGAGACGGATAGGAAGGGAGGAGGCAGCTGGACTCGGGCAGCTCAGTGACCTAATCTTCTCAAGAGTCAGAATTAGCCAAATGTTCTTAGCACACACACAAAATGTGAGTGTGTACAGCCTGCCCCCACAACACACAGTCCAATCAGAACTGCCCTGTTCTTTTCTTTGTCCTTCTCATCCCTGTTTCACTCCCACCTCTGTTCACTCCTGTTCTATTACATTATTGGTCTAAAATTGTAAAAAAAATCCTTAAAAGTCAGAGATGTCCAGCCGCCAAGCAGTACACCTGCTTCCACAAACGGAACAGAAAAAAAAACATAGAAGCATTCTATCTAGAACCATCTATAGAAGATTTCCCCACCTGTTTGAATAGTTCAAAAGCTGTGTAACCAGGTAAATAACTATTTAAGCACCCAAAGGGTTCCTTGAGTAGAACCATGGTATTTTCTGAGGAACCATTGAAGAACCCTTTAATTAAGGGTGTATATATTGAAACACATTTTGAAAGACCCTTTAACTGCACACATAACAATTTAAGCATCCAAAGGGTTCTATGAGTAGTCTATATAGAACCTGACATGTACTAAGGAGCCTTTAAAGAACCCTGTACTTAAGAATGTATACAGAACCATTTTGGAAGAACCAAAGGGTTATTTGAGTAATCTTTATAGACCATGTCCTTTTTAAAAGTACCCTTTACTTAAGGTTGTATATAGAACCATTTTTGGAAGAACCCTTTAACCAGGCGAATAGCCATTTAGGCATTCGAAGGGTTCTTTGAGTAGAACCATGGTCTTTTCTGAGGAACCATTGAAGAACCCTTTACTTAAGGGTGTATACAGAACTACTTTTTAAAGAACCCTTTAACCAGGCAAATGACCAAAGGGTTCTAGTCTGTACCGAACCTGACCTGTACTAAAGAGCCTTTGAAGAACCCTGTACTTAAGTGTATAACCATTTGGGAAGAACCCTTTAACCAGGCAAATAGCCCTTTAAACATCCAAGCCTAAGTATTGTTTTGGACGTGTCTATTAGGAGATGATACATCAGTACGGATGGGTATCAATGTTGGTCTGGAGAGAAAATCAGAGGGGTGGAAAACTGAACCTGATCCGGTCCTCTAACGAACCTGGCCTGAAACAGCCACACACTCACACTGTGCGGTGCTACATTATTAGCTGTGGGGTAGTTGAGTGGTTGACTAGTTTGGGCTCGAGGGCCTATTTTTAGATGCTCATCTTAAGTGCAGTGTTTCACATACGCTCGGCATCAGGCCATACTCAGGATTTCAATATCAGAAAATGAAAAGTGGCACCGGACCAGCTCTAGGGCTCAGCAGTTAGAGCGCTGGGCCATTAATAACAGGGTTGTGGGTTCGATTCTCGGGCTCAGCAAGCTGCCACTGTTGGGCCTTTGTTGGGCCCAGTGCTCCCCGGGCACTGGAGTTGGCTGCCCACCGCTCTGGGTGTGTGTGTGTACTCACTGCCCCTAATTCACTAGTGTGTGTTCACTACCACAGATGGGTTAAATGCAGAGGACACATTTCGCTGTACAGTGACAAATACAGTGCACCTTACCTTAGTTTTGAGGTTGTAGGTTTTGAGGTGACCACAAAGCTGTCAGAGTACATAAATAAATAAAAAATCATTAAAAATAAAAATAAATAAATATATATATAGTTACAGATGAAGCGGAATGAAAATAAGGGCTGTGGATTTCCTTCAGTCTGTGTGAACGTGCAGAACAGCAGGAGGCGCTAAAGTGCAGCCTAGCGCATTAGCCCACTGTCCATTCTCTCCTCCTCTTTGGTCACCGAGGGGTTAAATCTCTGAGCAAACAGTGGAAGAAGGCTCTACACAGACGGCTGTTTGAGGCTATCAGCCTACAGCCAGCTTCAGGAATTAGACGTTTTAGGCTACGTGTAATGGGAAATTAGCGAACAGGCATGTTGGGCTCTAGTGAGCTTCTCCTCGCGCTGTGAGAGGGCTGCTGCTGCCGGTGCCGCTGCCGCTGCCGCTGCTTCTCGCCCTCCAGCCGGCTCTGGGCACGATGCCGGAGAGTACCGGGAGAAAGGCGACCGGGCTTCGAAAAGAGACGACTGAGAATAGTGTGTTCCGGACTAGTAAGTGCTTCCCGGAGATGGCCCCGGTGAAATAACCTCTGCAGGTGGCCAAGGCCAAAGAGCAGCCCTGTCCCATGTCTTCAGCGAGGGTCCAGCACGAAAGAGGACAACATGAGAAGAGTCAGTCGGCTGATTCTTGCCATGTGTTTGGGCTCCTTTGTTATGGTCATATTCTACTTCCAAAGTAACCTGAAGACAGGTAAGTTCCTCCATCTCATTTGTTCACCTGGGCTCTCCTGTGTGTGTGTCCTCATGAACACCGGTACAGGTCACTCAGGCTGAACTGGGCTGAAGTACATCTGTGGCCTCCTCCTGTTCCTTGAGATCCTGAACCCTAAGGAGACCCTGGGTATGATTTTGATGGGGGCAGTTGTTCTCTGTTATTTGATTTTTACTCAGTGTGGATGATGTGGTACAACACTGTGACACTGTGACATCTCCTCAATACCCTTGAACCCTGTTTCTCATAGAGCTGAATGGACTGGAATGGACCGAATGCAGAGTCATATTTGGAAAAGGCTTTCAACCTGTCATTCAGGGCAGGAGGCATCCAATCAGTCTCTTTACCTCTGCTGTTAACGGAATTACTATACATCTATCAGCCATAACATTAAAACCACCTGCCTTGTATTGGGTACACCCACCCATGTTCTCTGACCCATCAAGGCATGGATTCCACAAGCCGGCACCTTTTTGTTTTTTTTTAGCAGTTTGTGCTACAGTAGCTCTTTTTTTGGGACCAGACCAGACAGGCTAGTCTACGCTCTCGATATGCGCATCAGTGAGTCTTGGCTGCCCACGACCCTGCCGCCAGTTCAGCAGTTGTCCCTTTCTCTGAGCACTTTTGGTAGATACTGACCACTGCATACTGACAACATCTTGCAAGTCCTGGCTGCCGTTTTGGGCCCTGTCATTTAGCCCAGTTTTTTTTTTAACCCTGGTCCTGGAGGCCCTCTGCCCTGCACTTTTTAGTGAGTGTTTTCCCTGCTCCCACCACCCCTGATCCAACTAATCAGCTCATTAACAGCCCATTATTGAGTTAAAGTGGGTGTGTTAAAGCTAGTTTAGCCCTTGTCGAAGTCTATCAGATTCTTACGCTCCTTACCTGTTTTTTCTGCTTCCAACACATCAACTTCAAGAGCTTACTGTTCACTTGCTGCCTAATATATCCCACCTCTTGAGGGCTGAAATTGTAATAATCAGTGTTATTCACTTCACGTCAGTGGCTTTAATGTAATGGCTGGTCAGTGTTCATTTTGTGAATTTGGGTCTTTTTGTAATGCATTCAATGGATACATATCAGTCTGCTCAGAAACCTATAATCAGGACCACACTATTCTGCTGGCAGATAGTCTACTTTTTTCCTTAAGGAAAAAGTAAGTAAAGACTCGTAGGCTTCACATTGGGTTTGTGTTTGCTCTGCTTGTCTTTTCCACACTTTGCTGATCTTTATGCCAACATTTAAATAGCAAGGTAAGTTAATAAAGGAGTGGGATATCAAAGGTGAAGCTTACTGCTGGGGCCATTAATGGCCTATGTTTTTCCTTGAGTGATGCATCACTGACAAAGTAAGATGTGTGTCGGATCCTGTTCTCTTCATGTTCAGCAGAGTGGACTGAATTGGATCTGCCAGCGCCACAGAGGAGCATTTCCCATATAGAGGCTGCTGAGGGTGGAGCTCATTATAATTAGCCTGGAGCTGCTCTTGCCCTGGTCTTGTGTGTGTGTATATATATATATATATATATATATATATATATATACACACACACACACACACACACACACATATATATGTGTATATATACACACATGTATATACTAAACTCTGTTACACTGAGGCATTTGAGCAAACTAACAATTTACCCATTACAGCCTTTACTCCTTGGCGTGTAATTCTTCTGTTTCTGAGCACTGACTGGTGTGTCTGAGTGCTGACTTTGCTCTCTCTTTTCCCCTCACCCCTCTCCCTCCTGCAGTCAGATCCATCTCGTACAATGAGAGCTTTCAAATATAAGGGGGGGAAAAAATGGTTTTGCCAGGAGTGCAGGTATGCAGCATTTTTGGGCACAGAGGCAGCCAAAATGTATAAGTAATGAGCATGTGTCTAAATGATGACTCTGTTCTTACTGCTCTGAGTAAATTTTGGACTAAGTAGGCGTAGATGCTAGGACAAGCCTCAGAGCATCATTATGTAGCAATTTAAATTTAAAATAGCAGCTTCATAATCATTGCGATGCTCCACTTGTTATGGGGAGAATGGTGCAAAAGACCTCTTGTGAGAACTGCGGAACACTGCAAAGCCAAGTCCACATTACTCCATCACTCCATGTGATACCTCTCGCTGCAGATGCTCTTTCTGTATCTCTTAGCTAATCGACAATTTCATGTTTAGAGCTGTCCATTCGGAGGGGCTCATAGCGAGATTTGGGTTTACAACAGTGTGCTGTAAGAGAATTACACTCCCCACCCGTAAGGGGAGCCCAGGAGCAATACCAATTCTCTTAATGCTGCTTTAAGTTGATCTATCGCTTATAAATCTGCACAATTAATCAAATTGCCACAGGTTTGGTGCTTGCAAGCCCCCTGCCCACCTCCTTCAAAACATGCATGCCTTTTGAGCCTGAGATTCAAATAATGAATTTGATTATATTATTTAAATACTGTTTTTAAAATATAAATAATATCTGAACATGCCTAGACCTTTCCCAAGCCCCTCCATTTTTATTTTGTCCTCCAACCACTGATTAGAACCTATTGCTAGCTGCATTGTCAGTCAGCCAAGATTGGAATCTGAGGTTGGAAGTTCTCTAATGTTCAATTTCCAAGCAAGCAATCTGCAAATGTATTATTACCTGTTTATACAGTACATACATTACGTAGACAAAAGTATTGGGACACCTGCTCATTCTTGGTTTCTTCTGAAATCAACCAACACCATCAAGCACTAACCATCATTCCAGAGAACACATTTCCACTGCTCCACAGATCAAAGCTGAGGGGTTTTATACCCCTCATGTTCATCTTTATCTGCTCCAGAGAGTCCTATTCTACTGGCAGTGCTTCTCTACAGGGACTAGATAAGCTGTGTGTGTGCATACATTCATTTGAAGTGGAGGGGGGGGGGGTCCAAAAACATTTGGACATAGTGTATATATAGATAGTGTATATACAGTATATATATCTTACTTTAGATTGAGCTCTTTCTTTGATTACATGTTGTTTAAATGGACAACTGATGAGGATGAGATCAGATAAGATGAAATTAAGATACGATGAAATTAAAAATGATATTATTTATATATGCTGCCTAATAGACAATAGTGGCAATGTGCTGGTATGTGTAATGTGTTCATGTAGCCCACACTTCCACAGCTTTAAGCTAGCATGTGCTTTCTCCAAGTCACATGAAGTGAACCACCACATCTGTATGAACTACCGCTAATGTAATGTCATTGGACAGCTGAGGAGAACAATAACCGCCAGTTCTGTTACATCAGCTAACAGATGCCCAGAGAAAGCAAGGCCAATTGTGCTCTCTGGGGTCAACGCTTACACCACCTGGGAGCTGAGAAAACAGACCACTCAAGTCTTGTGAAAAGAAAAGGACGTCTTTCTCTCCTTGCTTGAATGATATCTTTTGTAATTACACGCACAAATAATCAAGCATGCTTTATAGCATATTTCATCATTCCTGTTACAATGGCCAGGGTTCTGTATTCATCTTATTTTCCATTAACCATTTTTGTTCATTTGGGCTAGAACTACTGGTGTGACAGAGGATCGGAGTGTTGTGGGGCACCAGTTAATATGTGGTATGTGATTAAAGGTGCTAAATTTTAAATATCCACCCAAATGTCCATACATCTGCTCTTACTGTTTTGTAAAGGGGAAGCCATTACTGGAACATCCTTACCCAGAGAATGAAGCTCCGGTAGAGCAAACGCATCATGTGCTTGTGAGGCTGATTGGGTGTTTTAAATGTAGCACCTTGAACCGTAGGTCATCTTCTTTGGAAGGGGGTGGATATAAGTTATATGGTGCCCCACAAAACATTGATCTTTTTGTGTTGTGTTGGAAAACTAGTTAGCTCTGCTCTAAATAGCTTTAAATAATGTTAAACAGCCTGTTGGCAGGTTGGGTTAGCATAGCTAGCTACGATGATCAGTGTTCACAGCAGTAGCCCGTGAAATGACTGTAAATTCTACATAAAGGTGGAAGAAGCAAACTCTTATAAATGGGAGTGGCAAAATAAGGTGGGTGACAGCATACCTTCCATTACACCAGTAGCACAAAAGGTTGTGAGCTACTCGTGAAAGTAAAACTACAAGTATCACTTGCTTTCATAAAACTAACGTTAAGTGTGTGCAGCCTTTCCTTTCTGACAGGAGACTGACTTTGGCACAGCAGGAACGCAACAGTCAGTGAGTTTCCTCTGTCCTCGCTCTAACCCTCCACAATGAGACTAATCCATCCATGTGCTGTGTCATTAACACAGCCAGGGATCAGGGTAGTGCTACATCACTGGGTGCACTGTCTACACTTCAGTAGGCTTGGGGTTTCTTGCTTTGTCCCAAGAGAATAAGCAATATAAAGAACATTGTTGTGGTGATATGCCACACAGCCAGGCCAGAACACACCCTAGCACTCTGTGGTCTCGGAGATAGCCAGTGCGACACTTTTGGAAAGGGAAGTAAATAGCAATTCATTGTAAAGGACAATGTAAAAGAGGTTGCCTACGTGGCATTGGTTTTTTTTCTGGGGTGTGTACGCTGAGGTTCTTTGGGGGGGTTGAGGTTAAGTTGAGATCATTCAAAAATTTGTATTAAATTCTTTCAGTAAAATAATGTTAGTTTGAATGTTGATAAATGTCTAAAATTATTTTAACATGGTGTTCATGTGACAAAACAACCTGAACAGCTGTAGGCACACAAAGGCCCGGATTTGAGGGAGCTCTGAGTAATTACATCCTGAAGCTTCCAGGCTGAACCCTGTCCCACCATGACCCGCTCTTCTACTCTCTACCCTTTCAAAGTTAGTGTGGCAAAAGGTGCCAGGAGGTCCTCTGAGGAACCTCTCCATGGATTGTCTTCTACAGAGACTCTACAGAGTATATCAGATGTGGCTTATGTCTTGTACCAGTTAAAGGTAAACTATTTGGACAAAAGTATTGGGACACCTGCTCATTCATTGTTTGTTCTGAAATAAAATGAATTGAAAATAGTTAATCCTGCTTTTGTTACGAAGATTTAGGAGCATTGCTGTGAGGATTTGAATGCATTTAGCGACAGGAGCGTTAGTGAGGTCAGGGTGTTGAATGATCACCATCCCAACTCATCCTAAAAAATATTGGATGGAGCAGCTGTATTCATCATTTCAGAGAACACAGTTTCACTGCTCCACAGCTTAATGCTGGGAGCTACCCCTCTAGCCCATACCTGGCATTAGGCATGGTGCCTATAGGTTCATGTTTATCCCAGAGTCATATTATATGTGGAGCTCTACAGGAACTAGACAAACTGTGAGTGTGCATTTGCACATCTGTGACAGCAATGGGTGCCACTTAAGGTAGCTGAATGCATTGATGAGAAGGCGTGTCCATAAACATTTTACAAATGGGTCTTTTTAGGGCTGCCCTTTGTGATTTATACTGCTGTATTGGGATTTGCTGTACTGTGTGTATTGAAACACATTGGAGTATCTGTAATGACACCATTGAGGACTGGTCTGGCATTTTGGTCAAAATAATTCTAATTTGTTTGATCATGTGATTTCTGCAATATCAACACTTTATTAACAAGCAATATATTGTGTAGCTCTAAACCCTCTATAAAAAATGCTATGTCTGAAGGTGTGCCTATAATCCATGATTTTGAATTCCCTGGCATTGTAGAGCTTCTCAAACTGGAGTTTGAGCTGCTTTACAGAATGTTGGCAAATCATATTCAGTGTGTGTAAATCATGGCGACTTTTCTTAAGGATCGAATTATTGTAAAGTTCACCAATGACGACACACACATTTGGCTCCTGGCTCTGGTGTTATTTGCCTCTGCTGTTTCCAGATGCTCTCAGTTGGCTACACATTTCAAGCATTTAAGAAAATAGATTTATACTTGTTGTAATGGAACACATCCCATCCAGGAGCTCGAAGCAAATTGCACAACTGCACTCAGCAGACAAAAAGAAGCCTGACTTTAGTGGGTCTGTTTCTGAATCTTAAGATGGGTCATGCTGACCTCACTGGAACATGTGGATTTCTCTGGAGCACCTGTTAGTGATTTACAATCTGAACCGCTGTAGCCAAAACCTGGACTGCAACAGACCTTCAATTCTGAGCCACCAAAACTCATAGACCTCTAGCATTACGTTAAGATGGAAGAAATGAAAATATTGTAAACAGTTTTAATAGGTTTTGTTTTAGTTGTTAGAGTTAAAGCAGATTTACGGGTGAAAGAAAAAGAGAGTGAACCTATTTGGAATGCTATGATTTCTTCACTGATGAGTAATAAAATGTGGTCGCAATTGTAGTGCAGTCTACCTAAACTAATAACACATGAACAGTTATACGTGTTTTTATTGGATCACATTGAGTAAACAGTCACAGTGCAGAAAAAGTAAGCGAGAATGTAATAACCTGCAAATCCCTTTTTGGCAGCACTTCCCTCATACAAACATTTCTGTATTACATCTTCTGAGGTCTTCTGAATGTTGTGTGTGTCAAGGCATGGTTCACACCTTCAATCAGTTGTTGGAAAGAACTGATTTGTCAGTAATCAGGCCTTGTGTTCCTTTATTTAATGGGCAAAGCACCTGTGAAATCAGTGCTTCCAATCTCATCCCATTAATTGAAATACCCTTTGCCATTTAGCTCTTGGAGAAGTCATTAACACAGAGGTTCACTTACCTTTTTTCACCTGCACTGTGGATGTTTACTGTGTGTGTTTTCAAAAAGACAGTGAGCAGCACAACACAACAGTTTGTGTGTTAGTAATTGAGTTAGATTGTGTGTCCATAATTGTGATGTAGGTAACAATCAGAGCATATTTTATTAGTAATTAATGCAGAAATCCAGATATTCTGAGGGGTTAACTTACTTTTCCTTGCAACTGTAACATTAACTCTGTGTAACCTTAAAATCTTCATTATTGTAGTTCTCCTTAAAAAAGAGGTACACAGTGACCAGTTGGCAGCCTCTCTTTTTGACAGCCTTGCAATTTTGACCATTTGCTGGACAAAAGTGTGTGGCAGCAAGCCAAAGTATATAATTACAAGAAGGTCTAGTACCTTTGTGTACATTATATATTTTCATTCCCTTGAACACCAACCTACCGTGGTAATAGATTTATGCTGCCTTTTTTCATAAAATAAGCTGGTCAACAATCTTAACCAGCTTGAACTGGCCAACGTTTTTTTCAGCCGGGAATCAGTCTTTTTTTTTTTACTGTGTAGTAAAGTTAAAGTGAGCCTGAGAATTTGAGTCCATTAGGACAAATAGAGATGATCACTTGGCAGCTTCATAATATGATAATACAATAATGTAGCCACTCTGTAGACACGAAGCCTGCATCAGCAAAATGCTTCTATACAACTTTAAGCTAGCCTTCAAGAGTTTTAGTAGACTTCACATTTTAGTCCCTACTTGGCTCACTTGGAACAGCGAGTGAGCAGGTACTAAAACAGGGCCCAGTTTCAGGTACCAGGTACCAAATTTGCCTAATGGCAAAGCAAAAATGCAAAGTAGAGTCGAATAGAGTAGTGTAGCTGTAAAACTTTATGGGTTGTTTTTTTACTGACATGGACCAGTCTTGCTCTGTATTGCATTGCCAGTGGTGATTCACCATTGAAACGCCTTTTCAGTGAAGGCTTAGGTGTAATCTGGGTCTGGGACGCCAGCCCGAAAAGCCTCAAGCATTCAAAATGAGTAGAAAATAAAAAGCCCCTCTTTTTTGGCCCCTCTTTTGCTGCAGTACTTTGCTGGAGGTAACCACAAAGACTAAAACAACTTCCTGAAGAAGCCAAATGTCTTTTCAGTCCGAATGCTTAATGGCCTAGGGGCATACAGTGTAAGGAGCAGTCCTCAGCTAGTTGAACCGAGCCCTTCCCTCCCTGAGGGTCTCTGTACAGAGCGGCCTTCAGCGCGGCTACAGGGACCTGCATTATCCCTTCCAAACTCCAGAGAAAGACAAGAAGAAGTGAGGATAGAAAGGCGAAGGTCACAGTTTGAATTCTTGAGAAACTGAAGCCAGAGTGTCTCAGCTTGGAACACATGGTTCAGTGACTAAGCTGGAGGCCTAAGGGACCTGAAGGGAGAAAAAAATAACTTAAACAAATTAACTAAAAAACATCAGCAATAAAGAAAAACACCACTTCCAGATGCAGAAGAGGAGGAATATTTTAGCCAAGGTTAAACACTCGAGGAAAATTTCCCCACCTGGGAAATAATGCAGCAGTTAGCTCACACACGTGCACACACACAGTGCTGCTATTCAGCCTCACAGGCCTGCGTTTGTGCTGTGTGTTTGTTCCTTTGCAGCAGCGCTGTAGAACTGCTTGGTCAGGGAATCTATAGATAGCATGGACTCTACCTGGGCCGGGTGCTGCGGAGATCTGGGTGTAGTTCCTTCATTGCTGAAGTGTTTGAATCATGCTCACACTCTGAATCCTCAATGGGAAACATTAGGGGTTGTGAATTAGGTAGGGTGTATATAGAATTTACAGCTTGGTTCGGTTCGGTTCGCAAAAATGAGCATCTGAGTCACTCTCTCTACACGCCGCAGCGATAGGGTGAGAGACTACAGAGAAGAAGGTGGAGAGGTTGGGGGGAGCAGACAAGACCACAGTTATCATAGCAATACTCCTAGACCACTACAATTCCCACAAAACCATGCAAATCCAATGTCTTACAGCTTAAGGTTGCCGGGTGGCATGAACGCACGCTTGTGAAAATACTGTATTTACCCTAATAGCACGTACCATGTACATTTTGTGAAATAAACACTGTGGCCCTGCAGCATTGATGAATAGTAGTAAAGGTTTATCCTGAAACCCAAAAGGAAAAACACTGTTATCTGCTGTGTATCTGTGCTAATAGTTGCTACTATATGCTAATGCGATCTTTGCGGTTCTATTACTCAGTACTTAATGGGGGAATTCCACTGATTTTCTTTTTCATAATTTCGCCTTATTATTAATTAAATGTCAGTATCAAAGTAGTTGAATAATATGTTTCACAATACTGTATCAATTCTCAAAAACACAATCACATTTTAATATTTAAAAAATTGTATATACAGAGATTTATATCAGACAGCGGTTTATTCTTCGTTGTATTAAAACCCTGACCGCTGTATTTGCAATTTATCCTATTGCTTACAGTATCGCAAAATCACAATCATATATTGAATAGTAACTCCTGTATCATGATGCATATAGTATCGCCAGCCTCTTGCCAATAAACAACCCTATTAAACAACATCATTCAGGGTGATTTGATGTTGAATGCTCTAGGAACATTTTCCAAGTCTGAATTATTCAGTGGTGATAAGAACTACTCATCTGAAGCATTCAATACCTCTACAAATGGGATACAATATGCTTTTCTACAATATGCTACAATATGGTTTTGAAGAATCTGTCCCTACTAATGCATTTTGACTGCATTATGAGTGTATTGTAAGCAATTACTGAGTATCTTTAAATGTCTTAAATATGAAATATTATGATATAAAATTTTGACCATATCGCCTAGCCTTCATTTTAGGGCAAAGTAGTACCAAAGAAACCCACTATTTTGTATTATTGGAGCCTTATGTATAAAACACAGCTACATGTAGTGTCATAGGTTTTTATAGATAGCAAATAGAATGACTTTTTTGCACTGTAATCATCAAAATCCTGGTACTGTTGTACTTATTGTCTTGTACTTACACTTCTAGTCGTTAATCCAATTAAAACGTTTTATTTTCTTGAGTATAAGTTTAGGCCTGTCTCACTTCCATACACACCACATACAGAGGATGACCACTGTTCTGCTGGTTCTGTGGCTCAGATTCACCTTAAACTGCCAGCCCCATTCAGTCTTTCATATTTAAATTCATGAAGTTGGATTTTTTTACATTCTGACCCACAGTAAGCCCACATAAGATAAGATAAGATCATCCTTTATTAGTCCCACAGTGGGGAAATTCTCAACATTACTGCATGATGTATCCTAGACTGTTTACTGTTCACCCAGCATTTCTCATTCTGTCCTTCTAGTCTAGCTATCTCTCAGATTGGAGTATGTTATTTCAGAACATTTGAGGAAGTCATGTGAAGGCTGCATTAATAGGATGATCTGTTGTCGGAGAGGAACTGAATGCTCGGATTTATTCTTGCAGATGCTGTTCTGTGTGGGCCTAGGGTGTGAAGTGTTAACTTTCTGTTGGTTTCTGGAAGTTTGAATTTTAAGCAGAGCGGGTGATGCAGTTAACTGTCCAGGTTTCAATTCCTCACCGCTATAACTTAAAAATAACAAATAACTAGAGCTGGACAATATGACAATATTTTATCGTATCGTGATAAATTGTGTTATCGTGGTACACAATATGCTTTTATGAGTTTATCGTGAAGATCATCAGTGCTTAAAGAACACTGATTAACTGCACGTTTCATTACAAAGAGTGCAATCAGTCTTAATTAATTCAATAGAGAGAAGCACATTTTATGTAAAAAATCACAGTACTCAGTGTGGGAGACTATTTGGATAGCAGCTGTTTTTAATTTTACGCTGTTGGTGCATTTTGTCTACATGGCAACATATTGCAATAATTATTGTATATTGTACAAAATGTCTTTAATTATTGTGATATAAAATAATTCCATATTGCCCAGCTCTACAAATAACACAGTTTTCATGTCACTACTGAGTAGATAAAGCTGAGATGTGAAGATGTTAAATAGGAAATCTGTGGAACCTGGTGCACCCCCCCCCCCCCCCCTCTCTCTCTCTCTCTCGCTCTCTGACTGCTACTGGTATGGAGAGTGTGAGTGGGTTCACTGTTCACAGACAGCAGCATACTGCATAGAGCCAAGTCTCACTGGAGCGTGGAGAACGCCACACACACACAGACACACACACACACACCCTCAAAGAGAATCAGCTTCCCTTCACTTTCCTCACTTTGATATTCACCTCTCCACCTGCACTCTGTCACCCTCACACAGGTTTTTAATAAAGTCTCTAATTGTTTTGTAAATCAAATGAAAGTCAGTATTTGCTTATAAACAGGTCATCCCACGCTAAATTACACAAAACTAGGCAGGTCACATAAATCTATTAAATTCATGTATCCATTTAATATCAGAGAGATCAATGTTTAGTACTGTTTGAGTACTGCTTTGAAACGTTGTTTCAGTGTTGCATCATGAAATTACAGATTAAAATTACATTTATTCACACTTGTCAAAAATGTAAAGGATGTTATAAACTCTAAACCAAACCTCTAACGAATCAATTACATCTTTAAATTTAAAAATGTATTTACAAGTACAAAGTTGTGGATTTAATGTTAAAAAAAGAATTTCTCTGCTTTCAGTTCGCTTCATGCATTTGTTATCAATAGCTACAGCTTTTCAGGGTTGAGAGACTACAGTGTTAGTCATAATATTATTTTTATATTATAATATAATGCATTTTTATTGGATTTAAATGTTATATTTTTGAGCTCAGTTCAGTCAGCAATAAGCAATATTTAGGATGCCATAGGAAGTTAAGAGGATAAAAAAAATCTTAATTAAAAACTACTTGGATTGCATTTTTTTTGTATGTATATGTATATTTAATGCTCGCATGAATTACATATTCTGTTTTTGCTGTGTTTTGTTGTTGTTTTTCATGGTCCATATGGTCCTGCCTATGGGTGCTTCTATATTGTGTAACTGTTTGTCTTTAAATAGGTGCCTGGCACAGCAGCCGGTCTGATAGGCTTTGTGGCTTAAGAACAGGTGTATATTTAGCGGTAGTTTTAAGAGGTGACAAATATTGCCACTCTCAGGGATTTACATAGATTGCTTGAGATAATAATGACAAGTATAGAACACTTGTTCATTGTTATTAAGGTTATGTAGACTAGGAATGTACCAATGCATTTCTTTTTGCCTATGATCCTTAATGCTGAGTGATTGGCCAATTTCGATCTGATCTTTCTGCTTTTATTAATAATACAGCCACACAATGACAATTTTTTGTGTTTCATATCTTAAAATACAGTCTGACTGACCTCCCTGAAGTTCAGTCACTTCATGTGTGATGTTTTTGTGAATAGGTTCAGACTCTGATCATCATTTCTTGTCGACTACTGATGTGAAATAATTGATCATTTATTTTTATAATTTATTTTATAGTGTAGTTAATGATTATTATGGATAAATGCTTAAATGATGTTTAGTGCTGGTTTAATAGCAGCATATTAACCAGCATCTTAGGCCTCTGGCTAAAGTCTGGCTATGTCCAGATGAGTTCTGGCCTAACAGTGGAAGTAGATACAAGGCCAGTTCAGAGCAAGGACACGAATACATTTCCTCAGGCCCCACTCCATCAAACCTCAACCCAGCCCTCCCAGTGCTACAACCCACTCCTTGTAAGCAAGCGATACCAGGAGGCCGACAAAGATTGGCTGGTATGGAAGGAATGTAGGCAGTGTCTCGTTGGGTTTATGAAAGAGAGAGGGAGAGGTTTGACTGAATGGTATATGGATATACAGGGAGGGGTCAGTTAAAGCTCTTAACCCATTGACCCTCTCAGAATAGGGGTGTTGTTTTAGGATTAGGGTTAGAGTTCACATTAGCTAAGATAATATAAACTGCGAGGAACCTGATCCCAGGTCATTACCTGGGCTTCAGCTGGGTGTCTGTATGAATATGGACCCTGTTTTCACCTCGTATCTATCCTCACTTTCCCATTCTGCCTTAATGGACTTAAAGAACTTTGACGTTTTAATGTAACAGCAACTTTGATTTAATCACAGTCATTTGAAGATGCTAAATAGTAGGTTTACTGTCTGACATTTTCAAAGAGGTTTAACGCAAAATTGTGTAGCATTTTTATCCTAAACTAAAAGCTTCAAAATCACTGTGAGGCTTCACTGATCTGTAATGGGGAAAATAGCATCGCTGCCCTTACTGCTCCTGGCTCGGCATGCTACTAACTGCAGTATATGGCTTTTAAGAAGTGGGCAGGATAACACTCGTGAGAACTGCATAACGCTGCATAACCGAGATCATATTTATATCAAATTCTGTAGCATTACTGTACCACCTCAGTGCCTTCTTTCAGACTTCTTTCAGGTTAAAAAACCATTCTGTATCTCTCAGCTGGTCCAAAAAAACATGTCATTTAGTGGTGGCCCAGGAGCAAGAAATGCCAATTTTCCAAATTGTTGCTTAAATTGCCGATATTCGCCACATCAAGTTAATTTTATGTTTAAGCTAATTGGCACCATTCCTAATGCAAGTCGTGTTCTAGAGGGGTATGAAGTGTGTTCACTGGAATGATGGTTGGTGCTCCATTCAGTACTTTTGAAAGAGTTGGGGTTGAGATGGGGTAGTGATCATCCAACATCCTGGCCCTCACTAACGCGCTTGTGACTGAATGCAATCATATCTATAATCTAGTAGAAAGTCTTTCCTGGACAGTAGAGACAGTTATTCCAACAAAAGCATTATAACTTTTTTCAGTATCCTTGATATCAGAGGAAACAATGACAGTCCCAATAGCTTTGTCCAGATCGTGTACTTTCTTGGCCCTGCTGAGCTGCATTCAAAATAAAACTGGGAGCATCCTCGGTCATCGTCATCACTCAGCTTTTTATTTGAATTTTCTGTTCTGTCTCAAGTGGTGCAGCAGGTACATGCTGGTGCCTAAGTTTAACTGCTTCACCATTTAAGGTGGAACAGAAAGTTCCAATAAGAAGCCAGCACACAAGAGGCCAAAAGGACAGGCAGTACATAGCCTCTTAAACTCCAGGATGTTTATTACGTCAGAAGGATTGTAAACTCATAACTTATTGGAGTATGGAATGAAATCTGGATCTGCTGACAGTTCCATGACTTTAAAGAGGTTCAAAGAAATTTACATTTGAGAAATAGGACAACAATCATCACTGCCATATTGTATGTATGTAAGAATTACAGTTCAAAGCAAAAAATCCAGCTCTTTGAAAGGGAGACTCATTTAACATGAGTGAATCCATTTAATTCCTCCTTTCTAGAAAGTTCTGCTGATCCTCTACACCTGTGGTCTCTAACCCTGCTCCTGTAGAGCTAACTTCACTCAGACACAGACTTTGAATCCAACCCTAATCCACCCTACCTGTCCCTAGTAATTGCTGCCTTCAGAAGTCTTTGGTTGGCTGAAAGTGCATTAAAATTTGGCTGGAGTCGAAACCTGCAGGATGGTAGCTCTCCAGGAGGTGGGCTGGAGACCTCTGCTCTACAAGATTTTAAAGATACAGGCTGGAACCTGATCCTGAATCTTTAGGCCATCTGCTCTCCATCAACCTTTATTTGGAAAAAGAGAACACTGTTAACGATGGAGTGTGGTTACAGATGAGAACTCTGGGAATAGTAGATGTTATCTAAATTGTTCTAAGGGTTTCGAACTGACAAATAAACCCAATGGCTGCTGATGATATCTCTGGCATTACAGTTATCCAAACCAAGGCCTTATAGGAGAAATGTAGTCGAAGCAAAACGACAAAAGAAGTGGAAGCTGCTTAGTACATGAGATCATGAACCTCCAGCCTCCTTTTAAAGAAGTTAAATTCTTTACCAAAGTCTTTGCCTGAAAGCAATTAAAATTCTGCCATAAACTAAAGTCTTGCCTCAACCCACATTTGCACACAGCTGTATCTGTAACCATCAGGCTACTGGTGGACATTGAAATTGCCAGTCTTCTACGGCTTCATCCCTTCACACAAACTGAAAGTGGGTTTTGTTCAACCCATTAAAGTCTGTATGTAAGCTCACACTTCACACTTTCACTCTAATAACTACATTCCTGCCATATTTAACATCATTTTCTTTGGCCCTAAAATAGAACCCAGTGGGACAAACCAAATGGTTACCAAGTAATTCTGCATTAGGATTAAAAACTGAATTATAAACCTATGATTCAATACATTCAACCAGATATTGGGGGGTAGGTGTATTTAATAACTACAGCATATTGCAGACTAATCAAGAAATGCTGATGACATTCAGGACATTGACATTCAGGAGTGTAATTAGGCAGCATAATCACCAGTCCCGATATTGGAACAAGCACACAGCTGCTCATAAGACTGATTTGCTTTAGTATTGGAACTTGGTTTGGAATGACAGAGATTTCTGATACTGACTATTATTGGTTTACATCGGCCAGTATGAATAAAACAAGTACTATAAAACAAGGACATTTCAGTACCTAGTGCTAATTCCCACACATACAGTGCACACACATTCAGATATTCAGAGCTATTCAGAGATATGTTTTTATTTACACTAAGCAAAAAACGTAGGACCTAAAGAAGATGACGCTGAACTCATTTGTGAGCCATTACCTGTATGTCCATTCTGGCTGTTGAAATGAAATGAGACTTATTTGTGTGTTTGTCATCACCTGTTTACAAAAGCTTTCCTGACCCATCTGGTCCTGTGTGTCCTTGTTTACGCAACGCTTCAGTGTTGTTCATTTGTAACATGGGCTTTTTGTGCTTTTATTCAGCATCCTCACAAGGCAGTGAGCAGGCAAGAGGTTCCAGGAAGTCTGTCAGGAGCCCACTCCAAACCCTCTACGCTACTGACCCTGTGAGTAGCCATCAATCAGCACTAGCACTACATATAACACTTCATCAACTGCCATGTGAGCTGGTGGTGTAAAAAATGTATTCCCATAGCGATATAAAGAGAAAACACACAGAGTGGAAAAGAAATATACATAACCAACACGGCAAAGACATTTCCATGCTGTCAGAGGAGCACTGCTGTTCTACAACTTGCTGTAAAAAGAGAAGTGAACAAATATGATTCAAACTTCAATATGGCTTTGTTTCCCAAAAAGGTCAGAGAGTTGCTGAATTGTGAGTAGATGTTTGCCTCAAAATGATAATAATTACAAAAGTGTAAACTGGGATTTAAAAAATATGCAATTTTATTTTACTGACAAAAACAGATTACTTGGGGGTTACATACCAGTACACACCCGTAGCCTAATACTTGTTGATGCACCTTTGTCTACAATTACAGCTTTATGACATCCTGGTAAAGAAGCTACGAGCTTGGCAGACTTGTTTCTGGACATTTTTGCCCATTCCTCTTGGCATATTCTTGCAAGCTCCATCAGGTTGGGTGGGGAGCCCCGGTACACAGCCATTTTCAGCTCCTTTCACAGATGGTCAATTGGATTCAGGTCTGGGCTTTGGCTGGGCCACTCAAGGACATTCACAAACTTTCTCTAAAGACACTCATTTGTTCTTTTGGCTGTGTGCTTCGGGTCGTTGTCATGTTGGAAGGTAAACCCTTCGCCCCAATCTGAGGTCCAGAGTGCTCTGGAGCAGG
Source organism: Salminus brasiliensis (assembly GCF_030463535.1). Lineage (NCBI taxonomy): Eukaryota > Metazoa > Chordata > Actinopteri > Characiformes > Bryconidae > Salminus > Salminus brasiliensis. The sequence goes on from NC_132884.1 coordinate 32,086,487, forward strand.
TTTTCTTCAAGAATCGATCAATCAACTGCATCCATCTATGCCTCCATCAGGACTAGTCATCCCGGTCCTGCTGCTGAAAAAACATCCCCACATCATGATGCTGCTGCCATCATGCTTACACTGTAGGGCTGGCATTAGCCAGGTGATGAGCTGGGCCTGGTTTCCTCTAGATGAGACTCTTGGTATTCAAGCCTCAAAGTTCAATTTCAGTCAGACAAGAGAATCTGGCTACGCTACAATGAAAGTGTGATTTGTGGAGTGCTGCCTGGATGATTGATCTTCTAATGTTAGTCTGTAAGTCTGTAAACAGTAATAATACAGAGAAGTGTACATTTTTATTAATAAGCACGCTTCTGTTTACTTAATTTCACTCCTAATAACATGCCTTAAACTAGAGGCACCTGCACTATTGCATATAACTGTATCTTTGACTTTGAGAGGAACTGACTGATTTTGAAGTACATTTAAATGAAAGATGCACCAATTGATCGCCAATAATTTAGCAATTTTACCTTAAAATAACAGCTTCAAAATCATTTTGATGGTACACTGTAATTGAGAGAATGTCGTAATTGGGTAGGAGTGGCAGCAAGCATTTTCTTCCTCTCAAAGTTAAGTTATTTTATAACTCCAGTTAGAACTGAACCATAAGGGGGCGCTCAAAGCGTAATTTGTATTTACACCAGTGGTGTGAAATTGAATTAGCATAATTTATCCAGTAGCAAAAAATACCAATTCTTGCATACTGCAGTTTTAACTAAACAGAAGACGAAAGAAGTCTTATTTTCCATTTCAAGATGCAATCACTTGGAATTTTAGGAGTTTCATATTTGCTAAATTATAGTACTCTTTGCTTTGTGGCTTGGTTCCCCTCTTCCCTGTGTCCCTTTCAGTCTTTTCCATTGCTGCCATTTTCCATTGTTTCACATACGGAACAAACCTTTGCAGTATTGCAGTAAATATTGCAGTTCACACTGCTGAGGAAGAAAGAAAGTTCTTTGCCCTGAAGAATGAATATTTACACAAAATCTGTAAAAAGGCATGTGCTGTACCGAGCAAAGGTTTTAGGAATAAAAGTGTCTCTTTATACCAGCAGTAAGTTTTTATTTACTCAATAAAACACTGCTATAAGAATTAATACACTAAACATTCATACCAAAAGCAGTGGTTTTACATCACCGTGTTCATTAGAACATATCCAAAGCTCTCCTCATGAGGGTCTAGAGTTATTCATAGTTATCATCCAACACCTGTTTGGGTAAATCAGTGCTTAATGATGTTAATCAGATGAGCTGGTGATGGGATTGAACACATCCACATCCAGGAGAAACCTGGAACCAAGCTTTGTTTTTCAAACATTATCAAATAATTTCTTCAAAATGAGAAATGATTGGTCATTTTACTGCACATGTTTACAAGTAAATTCTTATATGGTGCTTAAAACCTCAGCACAGCACTGTATGTTACAAGAGCCTTACAAGAAACCAGTGGGAGAGTAGCAGAGTGAGCTGTACGCCCAACCTGTTTTGACTTAAGCCCTTCAACACAGGGGAAAACCACAAACTCCATAAGACAAAACATGTCTCAAGGCTAATGATAGACTGCAGTGGTTTTCACTGCTTTGGTGCTGTTAATGCGTATAATTTAAGGACTGCGCCACCACACAGAGGCCTGCAGTGGAGTTATAACAGGGTACGATGAGCGCATTATTAATATAAGAAGTCCACCGGCAATCTAGGCTGCAGCCACACGACACAGTTTAGCTTACCAAATGTTTTCAGTTTACTGTGGCACAGATGGCCAGTCAGAGAGCAAAGGCCTCAGGATGATTTTCATGTCTCTGTTTAGGACAGTTAAATAACCGCTCACAGAGTATAACTGGCACTCATACACGTCTGACTCAGTGGGTAAATGGAAAACTACTCCGAGCTGGACTTTATTAGAACGCACAAACACCAAGTGCTCCACTGTGGTGTGGGAGAGCAAGGTTTTGGCTGTGTGGCCGAGCTGTTAAAGAGCCAGAAAATGTGTTTTAAACTTGCTGTTCATTTTATGAATCCAAATAAAACAGCTCTCACATTATCAGACTTTGCACGGTTCATATTCTCATACAATTCACAGTGTCATTTTCTTGTTCTGCATATTTTATTGTATTGTGTGTATTTACTGTTCTCTAGGCACAGTTTTACTGTGTGCTCCAGTAAACACAGCCATTTGTGTGTTTCATTCCTCTGTATACTTGTTTAGGGTTGGGATGACTAAGCTCTTAAGTCTTGCTGTTGAATATATGCAGGTGATATTTTCTGTTACTACACAATATCTTCTAATGAATGCAATCGAAATACTTTCAATTGTACCCATTGCTGACACGGATGTGCAAATGCACACACAGTTTGTCTAGTCCCTATAGAGAAGTACTGCCAATAGAATAGGACTCTCTGGAGCAGATAAACCTATACATACTCCATGCCCAAATGCCAGGTGGGTTCTAGATGTGTTTAACACCCCCCAGCATTAAGCTACGGAGCAGGGGAACTGTGTTCTCAGGAATGATGGTTGGTGCTCCATCCATTACTTTTGGGATGCGTTGGGGAGTTGGGGGTGTGGTGCGATGGTGATCATCCGACATTCTGACCTCACTAACGCTCGTCGCTGAATGCAATCAAATCCTCACAGCAATGCTCCAGTGTCTAGTAGAAAGCCCTCGTACCTTGACAGTAGAGACAGAGAGTACGCCAACTAAAGCAGGAGAAGCTCCTTTTTTAAATAACCTTGGTTTCGGAAGAAACCACGAATTAGCAGGTGTCCCAATACTTTTGTTCATGTAGTGGAGGTTCATTAGGAGAGCTCCTAAGATTTTACATGTGAGTACACAGCTTTCACCACTGTTTGCTCACTGGTAGTGATTTTAGCCCTGGGTTTTGTGGATTTGGGAAGAAAACTGTTTCTTTTTTTAATATACAAGAAACAGTGGGCACTGATTAAAATACATTTCAGTCATTTACTATTATTATTATTAATTATTATTTTTATTTACTATTTATAATAATAGGCTATTATTATACTATCTAATCTGTTTATTTACTGACTTTTGAGGTTAGGTAGTAGGACCACCATTCAGTCATTATATGTCCAGCAGTTTGTAAACACTTGCTCATCTAATGTTTCCTCCATTGCTGTTGGATGATTAGTTCTGGACCATGAAAAAGGTTTATTCTGCTTTTGTTGGAGTAACGGTCTCTACTGTCCAGGGAAAAAGCTTTCTACTAGATTTTGGAGCATTGCCATGATGATTTGACTGCATTTAGTGATGAGAGCATTAGTAAGCTGGAGAGTGCACCATCATTCCAGAGAACATAGTTCCACTGCTCCACAGCTCAATGTTGGGAGGCTTTATACCCCTCTAACCCACACCTGGCATTAGTTGTATAGGCAATACTTCTCTACATCTCACACACAGACAAGCTCTGTATGTGCATGTATACACATCTGTGTCGGCAATGGGTGCAACTTCCAGAAACTGAATGCAATAATTAGAAGGGAAATATAGTGTGTTGGATAGGTCCACGGCCCAGTGTAGGGGAGCTCGATTCGGCTGGCCATGCTCCATTTCTATGGAGCTGTGTGCACTCAGGTGAATGCTGTGTTAAAATGAAGGTGATTGGATCAGAAGTCAGTTGACCCAACATGTGATTTATTAATGCTCTATATATCAAATATTGGTGAAAAATAAACAATACGGTGCAAATATAGATATTTCATGGAAATGAGAATGTTCCTTTTGTAACAGGCAGCAACATTTTTTGCATGCCCTGCAATAGAACTATTGCATGTGACAACACTGATGAAACTGTTTATCGTCCAGCCCTAGTCAGTGTGTGTGTGTGTGTGTGTGTATATATATATATATATATATATATATATATGTATAAGATAGATAGAGAGAGAGAGAGAGAGAGACCTCTTCAGTTCTCTGTAACCTTTCAGTGTAATTTCTTTTTTCAGATGGACCCGTCCCCCTTGCACCTCATGCACCAGGCCAGGCGCGAGCACCTGCAAGACGCGTGCCGCTCGCACACGCGCAAGCGTCGCGTACTGATCCCGGATGACCTGAAGCACGTGATCGTTGACGACCTCCACGGCCTGCTCTACTGCTACGTGCCCAAAGTGGCATGCACCAATTGGAAGCGCGTGCTACTGGTGCTCACGGGCGAGTCGGGTCCCCTTCACGACCCCCTGCAGATCCCCGCCAACGAGGCGCACACGCCGGGCCGCCTGCGCTCGCTCTCCGAGTACTCTGCGCCGGAGATCAACCGGCGCCTGCGCGCCTACCTGAAGTTCCTGTTCGTGCGCGAGCCCTTCGAGCGGCTCGTGTCAGCTTACCGCAACAAGTTCACGCGCAGCTACAACACGGCCTTCCACCGTCGCTACGGCACGCGCATCATCCGCAAGCACCGGCTTGAGCCGCGGCCGGAAGCGCTCGAGCGCGGTGACGACGTCTCCTTCGCCGAGTTCGTGCGCTACCTCGTGGACCCGGGCACGCGACGCGAGGAGCCCTTTAACGAGCACTGGGAGCGCGCGCACACGCTCTGCCACCCGTGCCTCATCGGCTACGACGTAGTGGGCAAGTACGAGACGCTGCACGAGGACGCGGCCTACGTGCTGCGGCTGGCGGGCGTCGACGATCACGTGAGCTTCCCCAGCTCGGCTGGGAGCGCGCGCACCACAGGAGATATGGCCGCCGACTTCTTTAAGAGCATCAGCCCGGAGTACCAGAAGAAGCTGTATGACCTGTACAACATGGACTTCCTGCTGTTCAACTACTCCACACCTGCGTACCTGCAGCTCACATGAGGCCTGGAGCCTCTCACGTGTCTCACTCGGACTCGGACAGAGACGTAGTTAGGGTTGATGTTTTGGTGTCCTGAGCTCATCCATGAACAGCAGTTGTGCTTCCAGAGAAACGGACTCATCCACTGAGCTTTAAGTTATAAAGAGCTTTTATTGCCACACTTGTGGTGAAAGTTTGGCTTCTGATGAACCCTTCTAGGCCTGGTTTCTTCCATTTGAGAGCTGAGAGAACATTAGGCAGTTTACACCTGGCATTAACATGCGTTGTTGGTGATCAGATCACATTCAGATTTCACAGTGTAAACACCCCACCCCCCCGGACGCATTGTGTTTTCCAGATTATGATCAGATCACCTAAACCACATTCAGAGATGGTCGGAGCTGGATCTCGTCCACATTTAACACAAGTATAAATGGAATCAGTCATGCAAGTTTCGACAGTAATCTCTGTCGCCCTTTTAATGTGTGCACACAGAGACGCTTATCCTTATTTACGGGTAGATGAGAGCGGTATTACAGAATTTGTTCCCATGCGTTTTTAAAGTGTCATTTGCATTTTATAATAGAGCCATTTCATGATGTACGCATTGGTATGGGTAAAATCGAATCTCCTCCGTTCACACTGGAGATGCATTGTTACTGGAGATTAATTTACGTGTAAACAGAAAGTAGATCCAGAGAATGCTTGTTAATGCTAGGTGTAAACAGGCCCCAATTGTCTCTGCAAAACCCTCAGTTAGATGCCAAACTGCACAACTGAATGAAAAAATCAAGGTAACCTTGAGTGGTGGTGGTCCTCAGCTGGGAACCTTTGTTGTGAAACCTTTGTCTTTTTTTAAATGCAAAAATATGGACATTTGATCATTTGAGCTTTGACAATATTAAGAGATGGAAGTAATATAACTAACCCATACATCTGAAACAACTTCTTCTAAAATTGCGGCTGCTCGGACAGCCTGACCTGGACATGCTTGCAGTTGCACCGGCTGATTTTTAATTACTCAGATATTTTTTTAAAATCCCTTCCCAGACTCCTATCCATCTAGAACCTTCTTTCTGGAGGCCTTTTAGAGAGCCCTTTGATCTCACCATGGAGATACCAATCACTTCAACTACACTAGATGGACAAAATATTTGGGACTCCTGCTCATTCATCGGTTCTTCCAAAATGATTGAACTCGGCAAGAAAAGCACTTTTCGGGTCAGTATATTGGATGATTACCACTCCACCTCATAGTCAACTCCCATCTCATCCCAGAAGTACTGAATGAAGCATCATCATTCCAGGGAATGTTCATCTGCTCCAGAGAGTCACATTGTATTGCCAGTGCTTCTCTACATGGACTAGACAAGCTGTGTGTGTGGCTGTCCACAAACTTTTGTACATATAGTGTATCAAGAGCAAACCAAACTAGAATCCTCTCTAACCATGTTCTAATCTTCTGCAGCTGATGTGCTGCACCTGATTCTATTTTTAGACATCTGGAGTAGTGATACATGTGGGGGTGTTCTATGTGTTTAGGTATATTACCTCCATCTCTCATTATGGTTCAAATAAAGATCAGATGTCCATCTGTTTATAAGTGTTAAAAAACAATTTTATTCACATGACTGTTAATGGCAAATGCTGCATATGGAGTTGTTTGCTATTGTTCTTAGTCTGTTAAGAAAGTGTTTTGATTATCATTGAGCTGATTTGCTTCTCTAGAAACTCTTTGTTCTGTCTAACTGTTGGCCTTATCATCCAAAGATCTCACAGCTGCCTGTGGCAAGGAGTTCAAGGGAGCATAATTGATCTCGCTCTCTGGCAGAAAGGACAGCTCCAAGGTTGCATGATTGGTATTTAAAATATTTTTCAGTCAAGCATTTCTTCATAAACTGTCCAAAGCATAGAATTATATCCAAAGTATTACATCAAATATACAAAAGAAATGCTTTATACATGCAAGTTTAACATGCTGCCCTAATGAAAGGATATGACTAAAACGTGTGCATGCATCAAACACTGTGAGCAGGATCTAGTCTACATCTAGGTAACTGCATCCGTCTTGAGTATCAGAATTATATCTAGAAAAGGCCAAACCACCTACAAATACAAGTGTAAACACACCCAATATCTAAAACAGATCCAGATCCGATTACTTAAACCACTTCAGGAGGTGGTCTGCAAAAGACTTGAGACCCTCCCAGTACAACCTGAACACCAGTAATTGCTGCGCAACAAGTCATTTTGCATATTTCATCTCAGATTTCTGACTAACTGGAGACACATTTGACCACCAAGTGTAAATGCATGTAACCAAAATGTAAAAAGGATACATAAGTACTAGTCACATAAAATGACCAGGTGTAAACGGGGGCTAGGAGTGTGGCCTTTTCTGATGAGAACCAGGCATGGAGTAAAATTTATATCAGTACATATTTTGATTTTGCAAAATCTGGCAACGTGTAGATGCCTCCTCCAAGCTGAGCAGTTGTCCAGTAAGGTTGAAAAAATGTGGTGGTTGGTTTCATGACACTTGGAGGGATCACATGCTAACCTCTAACCAAAAAAAAAGCTATAGTAATTGGACACAACTAAACAACTTGGGGGAACTTTGGCTTTTTACCCTTGTTTATGTTCTTGCTATTAAGTGCAATTAAAAATGAACATTTCATTCTCTCCTCCCACCACCCCACCCATCATCTAAAGAAAATACTTGGCTAGCTTGGAGCACATTCTCTCTACTACCTGTATCCCAATATCGTGGTCAACTGAGGTTTTCTAATATGCCAATATTGTTGGTTATGAAACTGTTGCAAGTTTTAGTAATGGTTTGTGACCGTGCCATGTGATGAACAGCTTGGTGAAGATTAGGCTGGAGATTATCTGCCACGCTCACTTTCTTATTTTCTTTCAATTTGCATTACCAGCACACACTAAAGGAGAGACATAATCAGTAAAAGCTACCAGAGATTTGCTTCAGGATGACTTCTTAGTAGGGTGCAGTTGTAGGCCACAGTCATGCTTCTCTTGGATTCACAGTGGAGATCTACAGTTCACAGCTAGGTGAATGTACAAAGCCTGAGCTGGAACAAGTGCGTTCAAGTGGAAACTGAATGTTCTTCAGTGCTCACCCTGGCTGTCAGGAGCTTAACAGTATTTAGAGGGGAGTTCAAGAGTTCTTGCAAGTGCTCTTTATATTTTCTTTGATTTCTGTCAGTGCCTTGAGGTTGTATGGGACCAGAAAACATGGAGCAGAATAATTACTTTGACAGAACACTGTTAGAAAAGCTGACACTCCCGTCACTACACTCCAGGGCATGGGACTCCTTAAAGAGATTAGTCATTTATTATGGAGGTTTAAGGTTAGTGAACCACTGTACTGCTCAGTGTAGACTCAACATTCAGCAGCTCTGTAATTACAGATCAACTCAAATAAACCAGGCAAAGCAGACTTGTGTGGATTGTTTGGGGAAGAACCCAGTCAGAATTCCTACCTTCCCTATGAAGTAAACCCAATACCTTTAAAAGTCACTGTGGGGTAAAAATCTCTCCTATTAATCTTCATTTACTCCCCCCTCCCACTTTCACACCATTTAAAAACAATTTCATTCAGTGACCTGTTCAAAGTGAAGGGAAATGATTGAATAGCACAGCAAAATTGTCTCAACGTTGAAATAATTGTTGGGCCAGCAGACAAATTTGTACGAAACGTGACCAATGGAAAGTCTAAATTTTTAGGAGGGACAACATTCCTGGAGACACTCATGCAAGGTAGAATGACCAGTTTCACCTATAAGGAGGTAAGTGACCAACATTTAAATGGCTTAAGTGGAAGCTAGCATCAGCCAGGCTGAAGTGAAAAACTGTAGAACTACAGACTGTATAGACTGCGTCAAGGCTATATTAGGAATGTCAGAGGACTCTCAATTAAGAGAGAAAATTCTACATCACAACACTACATCCCTGTGCAATGACCTCCTGTTGAGTGACAGACTCAGACCCTAGGACTTGCTTTTCAGCTTGTTTATCCTGAAATATAGAAGCGTTCAGTTGAAAGACTACAGACTTCACATTCTCAAATTTCACTCCTCTGCTCTTGTTTTCAGGATATATGAATTACCATATAGTTTGATTTATTAAATTGAATTCTGGACCCTAAAGAAGAACAAAAGTCCTTCTCTGACCAGACCACTAAATCAAAAATAATAAGAACTCCAACATCTAAAGAACTAAACCAAGCACTACATGATGAGACATGTATAGGTGCACCTCTCCACTTATTGAACTTATTGAACTTATTGAAATCTCAGGTGGCACAAACAATCAAACCTCATCTATAAAAAGAGACAGATGGAGTGTTCTAGCAAAGCTTAGCAAGCAAACACAGGCAGGGTACCACTGTTCTGGTAAACTACCCAAACTAAAGCACACACCAACACAGGCGGTAATCGCATACACAGACTTTGGGCCCTGCAGGTAAAACACCCCCAACGCAGAATTCCGTGCAACCTTCAGCCCCCTTGGCTCCAGATTTGAAAGAATAGGCTCCTCCCCATTTACTCCAGCCAGGGCCCTCATTGGTCAGTGGTCCTCATTTGGTTTACGTGGCTAAGCAGGTACACGTGTGGAGGGAGAGCCAAAGTGAGCGGCAGATATAGCTAGGTGCTAAAATGCACAGTAATCACACGTTTTGAGAGCGAACAGTTTAGAGATCAACATACCAGACACAGAATTTAAAATACCTACAACTTTAATAGGGAACAGCACACTTCACAACCTGAACAAATAAAGATATAAAACCAAAATGCACTTGTATGACTGAAGTATCTAGACAATCCCACTCTGGCAACATGTTCCTCACGGTTTAGCTAGCCAGGATAAACCACGTCTGAATAATCTTGGGTGGCGTTTATGTTTATATAACTTATAAGAGCAATATATTGTAGTTCTGGCTAAACATGAAGTTAAATGTTGCTTATAAATAATTAATTAAAGCGACGAAACTCTCTATAAAATTCTCCCTCTGTCTAATACATGTACGGCAACCGCAGAGGGACATACTCTGCATTGACGTCATTTTAAATATTAAATCAAATAATTAAACTTTTAATAAAAGCTTTTTACAAAATGTTCACATATATAGCAAAATATATTTAGATAGCATTTGTGAAATTTTGGGTGAACTAAAGAAAGTCAACTATTAATACTATTTATACTATTAATACTACTTATTAATAGGCAGTGGTGGCTCAGTGGTTAGAGCTCCGGGCTGTCGATAACAGGGTTGTGGGTTCGATTCCCGGGCTCGGCAAGCTGCCACTGTTGGGCCCTTGAGCAAGGCCCTTTACCCTCTCTGCTCCCCGGGCGCTGGAGTTGGCTGCCCACCGCTCTGGGTGTGTGTGTGTACTCACTGCCCCTAACACATGTGTGTGTGTGTGTGAGTGTGTGTTCACTACCAGATGGGTTAAATGCGGAGGACACATTTCGCTGTACACTGTACAGTGACAAATACGTGCACCTTTACCTTTAATACTATTAAATTACAGTATCAGAGTTCTTCTACTACCAAAACAACTTAACAACTACACTTGACAAAGCTTATGCAGAGTATTCTGGTGAAGTTGTCTGTCTTAACCCTAATAACTATACAGTACTGGTCACAGGGTTGGTTCACCAAAGGCAAGAACATTGGCCTGCTAACGGCTTCCTGTGGCGTGCAGCTATAGTTTTGCTCATAGGCAATAAAGTTGTCCACAACGGGTTTGCCACTCTATGTGATAAATTACGGCATGTCGCTTATAATGGCAAGCCACTGCATGGCTACCCATTCACCTTCACTCTGTAGTTATTGACTGCAAAGCTTTTCCCCATGGGAAAGAATGGATGTATTTGGATAAAGGTTTGTGTAACCCTTGTGTGTTCATGACTAGAAAGTAATACACAGTAGCAGTGTTAGGTAAAGGGTTACTTACCAGAATTTGTTTTTACTTATTCATGACCTCTATATTTGGAGGAAAATGTACATATGGCAAAATGTATGAATCACAAGAGCAGCTATTTAAAAAAAAAAACTCTTTTTCTTTCTCTATTTTTTTTTAAAGAAATGCAATTTAGACCTAAAAATATAAGTATGGCTACAGAATGAGAACAGAACATCAGAGGCCTCTAAAACCCAAGATAGACATCAAGCATGATGAGAAGATACAATATAATCAGTGTTCAAAAGTGCAAAAATAAGGTTCTTTAAAAAATAAGCATCTTTAAACACCTTTAAACACCTAATTTTATTGAGTGAGTGGACAGTGAAAACCATGTCTTCTAAGATGGTGTAAGACTCCGCAGCATATCGAGCAAATACACATGTATAAAATCTACACCAACTCAGTCGTCTCCTTTGCATAGACTATGACAGCAAGTGCAGGCAACTTAGTCTGTACAATCAATACATCACAGTGCACAGTAGTAGGTAGCTTGTCTGACATCACTAATTGATACAAGTTTGCTAAAAGGCACGCTTACCCCCGCCTGCATAAAGAAAGATATTGTACTCTTCATTAACATGCTACATGCTAGCAAGAACAGGGCTGTGTCATGACCGTTACAACTGGTTAAACATTTATGTTGCTCACAGTTTAGCCTGAATGAATGCTTTGCTGGCTAACTTAGTTAAATCTAAAGTTTTACAGAGGATCTAAAGTGAAGACTGTCAGTTTCATATTTAAATATCTATTGCCTTCATTGTTGCGGTCAGATGCCTTATTCTGACACAGTCACATTCATACAGTGAAGTTTGTGAGTAACGGACCATTTGTGGTGTTTGGCTTTGTACCTCTGTACAATTAATGTCAAATGAGAGAACCAATAGTAACTGGACAGTTACTACAACCATTTTGTAGCTAGACTTAACATAATAACAGAGCTGAAGACAGTTTACATACAAGAGAACAAAAAAGATAAGGTCTATCATTTACTCCACATACAACATTTACATCTGGAGTTTGCTGCGGTCGTCCTTTGACTTAAAGAACAAAGGACAATGTGTTTACCCAGAAAAGCAGGCCACCATGAAGCCAAAAAAATACACTATATAGACAAAAGTAATGGGACACCTGCTCATACATTGTTTCTTCTGAAATCAAGGGTATTAAAAAACATTTATCCTGCTTTTGTTGGAGTAACTGTCTCTACCATCCAGGGAAGGGCTTTCTGCTCAATTTTGGAGCATTGCTGTAAGGATTTGATTGCATTATGCGACAAGAGTGTAAGTGAGGTCAGGATGTTGGATGATCACCACCTCACCTCACCCCCAACTCCCCAACTCATGCCAAAAATATTCAGTGGAGCACCATCCATCATTCCAGAGAACACAGTTCTCCACTGCTCCACAGCTCAAAGCTGGGGGTCTTTATACCCCTGTAGCCCATGCCTGGTTCTAAGCATTGTGCTAATAGTTTCATGTTTATCTACTCCAGAAACTCCTATTCTACTGGCGATACTTCTATATAGGGGTTACACAAGCTGAATGTGTGTGCATTTGCACATTTGTGTCAGCAATGGGTGCAACTTAAAGTGTACATTTGACTACAATAATGAAGTATTAATAAAATAATCATATTTATATTTAACTCCACTAGAGATCATTTTAAATGAGCCATAAAGAGACATAAGTGAAATGCTAAAGGTTTCAGTCCATTTCTCTCTTTCACTCACAATGCAGCACACATCAGAATTTGCATCAATGGTTATAATCACATTTAGTAAATGTGTTTTTTTCTCGCTCTCACTCTGACTCTCTCTCAGCATCAGATTACTATAAATGTCAATGCGAGGAGGCTGGTGCCTAGCAGATCTCCCAGTGCAGTCAAGTAGGGGATTGAGAAAGTATCGGGGTCCAGACCACAGCGCCACATCAGCCGCACCAACACATCTGCCACGTAGAGCAGTATTAGCACCTGCAGCATGCGGGAAGGGACAGAGTGAAAGAGAGCGAGAGGGAGTGAGAGACATAAGGAGAGCTGTGTGCTGTGAAGAAGCGCAAAAGGCTCTAGTTTCAGTCACATATGGCTCCTATTTGGGGCTGGGTGTAAGCCAGGCCTTAGTAACACTAACAGCTTTATTACTGGCACACATAACACAGGACGCCAAACTGCTTTACTTTGTTTCTCCATTTCAAAAATCACCCACATTTTTTATACCAAAACGTAGTGTTCCATTAGAGCTTAGAGTAGAGCTGCTACTGTTATTAACCCCTGAACACTCAAGGCTTATTACACACTAAGGTGTATTATTCAGAAACTAGGACTACTGTAAAAACTAGTGGGGCTATTATTGGATAATAGAATCGTTGGTGGGCAGCAGAATAGGTCAGTACTAACTGTTGTAGAACATAATGTAACCAAAAAAGTATATAGAATCTTTTGAAAGTTCCAGGCCTCCGACTCACTCTTAGCCCCTGGAATCATTCAACATCCCACACCTTATAGCTCCTGTATATGTGTGTGTAGGTGTGTGTGGGTGTGTTTGACTCCTCACCTGCAGCATGGCGGCCAGCAGGTAGCAGCAAATGAAAGCAGGGGTCATGGCGGCATGCCCCCCCTGCAGCAGGTAGACTGTATAGAGGAAGAGGATGTGGCCTGGAATCACTAGCAGCAGCAGAACTCTAGCAGACGTGGCGTTCACTCCTAAACACAAATATATAAACAGTAAAATACAGTAACACACACTGGATACCATCGTGAAAATGGGACTGCCGGGATCTATAAGTAGTCTCCTTCCAAATCTTGGTCCTTTGGCTGGGCTCTAACCTGAGGAGCAGAAGATCATGCCAGGGTGAGGGCAGCGCGCTTTCATGCTGGGGGGTAAGATTTTTGGTGCACTTATGCAATGCAGGTAAGTAGAGATGCGGCTAGCCTGGATCCCCACTAGGTTCCCACCTATACCTGAAACAGAGAGAGAGAAATTGTCATTTACTAACTGTAAAATTAGAACTGTAAAACAGCAAACACTGGACGCACACAGTGACAGAATTGATTAGCGTCAGGCACTGCATGCATTTTATTATATTTATTCCTCCGAAAAAAAAGAAAATCTGGTTGTAAAAGCCATTTAATATCCGTTCTTCAGTTTATTTGCAAATTCCAGAGGTTTGGAAGCTTTTAAACAGGGTCTTCATAACTGAAAACGAGCTAGAACATCTCAGGCTAGTTGGAAATGATCCTGCCCTGAGTTGAACATAATGTGGAGTATAATGTGGAGTAACAGTGTTTAGGACGGAAGTTGCCTAATAAGGGTATGTCTGAGCAGACCAAACACATTCACATGACTGTTCAGCTCTACAAGCCAAGTCATTCTCTATCCCTCAGCCTATAGCGGATCTGAGACAAGTGCCAACAAGATTAGCACTGTTTAAGTCTGACCCCAATGAACTCTGGGTGTGAGGAAAGAAACGAAGGGAGAAGAGAAGGGGAGAGGGAATAAGAGAGAGTGAAAGAGAGTGAAAGAGAGCAGAAAGCCTGAAGCAGAAAGGAGAATGAGAGCTGCATGAAAAAGCAGTGGGCAGAGGCAGCATATAAATAAGAGGAAGGGTGTGTGCAGGGAGATTGCAGGGTGAGGAACCGAAGGGAAAGGAAGTGGGCATTGTGGAATGAAAAAAGAGGATAAACTAAGAAAGAACTACCAGTTACTAGAGCACTAAGCAACAAAACCGAATCATAAGTCAATGCAAAGAAAGGCAGAAATGCTAAACTAATCATTCACAGAAAAAATTGTCCTTGCTTTCTTCTCAAAGCAGACGCAAAAATAATTAAGAATATCAAGAGAAGAAAAACCTATAATGCCAAATCTGTCTGAGGTTCTCCTTCAGTTCCAGATTTACTAACCACATAGAAATGAAGCTCCGTCTAATCTTCTGTTCAGAATGTAAGGCCCTGTACCATTAGTCACCACTGCATCCTCACACTCCTTGTTTGTGCATGCCTGCTAAATGTGCATCGCTAAAGAGCAGGGGTGTACAATTCCAGTTCTGGAAAGTCTTGTTTGTCTCCAGCAAAGCTTGGTACACTGTTAAAGGGTATAAGTTCATTGAGGGCAACTGTGAAACTTTACTGTAGGTCTGGAGTTGTGCACCACTGCTGTAGGGTGTACCATTTCTTTACATTTCACCAGCACAGGTGCTCACTAGTGCCCTCTTTATAGACTCAATGCCCCCCACCTCGTAGGTGCAACGTGGGCAATTACCCATGCTCCACAGTGATTCAGTGATGTTCCTTGTATAAACTAATTCAACACTACAGGAAAAGAAACTCTTTTTCTAGGCATGAGAGTTCAGTCTATTATCGATTAATATCAAGATTGAAATGGCTTTGCGGGTCATGTATCTGAAAATTCTGAACTGTTTAACTTGTCATAGTGATATTTATGTTTCATTATCCTTAAACATTCCCTTATGCACTTATCCATTTCAGCAGTAGCACAGCAAAAATAGCAGTAACTGTTAAATCCAGTGATGTGGAAACTGTGGTATTTGTCGTTTAAGCAGCAGTGCTATATACAGGTGAAGGAGCACACTTCGACTCATGTCCCAGTTCTGCTCTAAACTCTCAGATGCCTTAAATGCTCCCACCCCTTTTACCCACCCCATGACAACTTATAAAAGTGCACTTTCAAGAGGGGCTTAGTGCTGAGAGTGAGAACTGGGACAGGGCTTGATTAGCTTTAAATACTAGCTTACTGACACAAACTACAACTATACACTAATCCTCAGGGAACTAAACACTGATTATGTTCACTGATTTTAATAAAAGGGCAAAAATTCTATAATTAGTATTATTAAATAATAGAAATTGTGATTAATAGTAAGAATTAGTTCTCCACTGGTTCAGCGCTATTAATTATTATATATCATCTAGTATTTCAACTCTTCTCAACTTCTTATCCTTTTGTGTCTTTTTGTCTCTATTGAGTGGGTTTGTCCTGAACATTTTAGCACTGAGCATTGTATTTGATACATGACAGATTACACAGCCACACATTTGGGAAATACATTTGCAGTCCAAAGTTGATGGACCTACCATTAATGATGGGTGTGAACACAGCCATGCCTTCAAACTGAGGGTCGCTTACAGTCTGATCCAGAATCAAACCTCCTGCACTGTGGACACACCAGATAATACACTCCTTACATACACATCCTTGTGATGGTTTTGCATAAGAAGTGTGTCATTTTATTGATGTGGCAATGCAACTTCTGTTCAATTCAAACCTTTATTTAAATTAGGAATGAGGGGAGCACTGAGGGGGGACCATGAAAATGAAACGTTCCCATGTCTCCCTGCATTTGAATAATGGTTTGAACTGTTTTGTACCCATATCTTTAAAATGACATGCTGGAGGTTTATAGACAAGCTGTTATCATTAGCGGACAGAGCAAGCATTGCCTACAAGTCATTACCTGCTGATTAGCATGGCAGCGATCACAGGTTGCCAGCCAGACCTCAGCACCTCTCTGACTGGTGGATTGCGGCGAGTGAAAACCAAACACAGAGGGATCAGTAAGAGGAATATGGCACACGTCACTGTAGACACATACCACAACTCTACAAAAGAACAGGAAAGTGTCAGTTAAAGAGAGGTAAGGGACAGTTTTCCAATTTTCTAACTGTAGTTTTCTGTCACTGCTGGAGAGCTGTGTGATTACATCCAAACCATGCTTAGATAATTGTTCCATACACCTAAGTGTCAGAACACCTATGAAGGCCACAGTATGTTGAGACAGAAACAGTTCTGCAAAAGCGCCCTGCAACATGTTGCTCTCATCCTCTGCTGCCTTCTAGTGGCTGGACACTAGAAACACTGCTTCAATAACAGTGATCTTTTTATCAGTCAAAGTTGTTAAAAACCTCCAAGAAGTGTCGTTATAGTCTATGTATATGATATCCTAACATCTACATCTCTTAGACAGAGAGGGATGTTAAAAGCTAAGACGTTTTAACAGGATCTAGGAAAACTAGCCTTTGAACTGGTGGAACAAACTGCCGAATCCTGCAAGCAGTGAGAGGGTGATGAGGTCCCCAAGGCTGGCGGCAATAGGTGTGGCTACATTATCAGGGTTGATTCCCACCTTCCGAGATCCAATGATAACCCCCACCATGACCAGCCCTGCAAACACAGCATAGACAAACAGACCCAGAGTTTAGCTGCTGTTCTGCTGTAGTGTTTGACATATGGCTAGGTTTTCAGGTCACGATACATTATCCTTAAGAGTGATGACCACACAGAAAGATATATAAATATATACACAATTATAAAATAGCTGTAAATGCATAAACATACACACATAAGAGTACAGCTGTGTCAGTACAATTATTAATATTATATATTAACTTAATATAAGATATATTAATATCATGTTTATATATTGTATTCCTGTTCTACATTGGCACTGAATGAAAAAAGTATAAAGCATAAGCTGACCCAAAATGAGAGCAGCAGTGAAGGCTGTGGTCACTCCACTAGCCAACAATACAGCAACCTGCTGAAGGTCCACTTTGCCCTTACTCAATGCACCCAACATGACTGCAACCAGAGATGCCAGAAACCCCACCGCTGTGGCCTGCACCTGTCTCAGAGAATCATAGATATGTTATGTTGGTCATGCAGCTGCCATCAGTAGACACTGGACATGTTTGCATGTGTGAGTGTGCAGCAGGAGAGAGAGACGCACCTGGATAAGGGCCAGATTGCTGGACACTATTAGTGGCAGTTGACCAGGGATGTCTAACAAGCCTATGTTGGCCTGAAGGAGGAGACAAAAACAAATAAAACTGTAGATTTATGGGAGAAGGACAAATAAAGTTGAATGTATGTTTAGGTAATTACATTCTAAGAAACTCTGGACATTTTTTTACATAGTTTGATGTGTTTTACTTCCGTTTATACAACAGTTAGTTCCGGCAACCCGAGACGATTGGTTAAGAAGTGTTCTAACTTTTTTCACAAGCACTGTATCACTCCACTGAACGCAGTTAAAACAGCAGAACACAAAAATGACCTAAAATGAAACTATAAGGGTAAAAATAAGAATACACTATAACAGACAAAAAAGAACTGAGTGGGACAGGGAGTTGAATTAGTTGGTCTGTGTAAGGAGCAGGAGAAGGAGCCACAGGCTATGTAGTGAACGAGGTTCCTTTCTGAGCTTGTGCTGCTTGTTAAGGAACTATAATTTGGCGGAAGGAACTGCTACCCTTAAAACATATTAAATACCACGTTCACGACTCAATATGTTTATTTATGTATTTATTTTTATTTCGCGAACTGTTGTATAAAAGCAATAAAACACTTGAAGTTGTGTTATGGTGAAAAACCAGCACAGGTGTGATGAAATTCGGGATTCTGCTTCATCACAGCCCCAGAGCATAACACCCCTCTCGTGTTGTGTTGCTTAAGCGAACGCCATCAAGAGTCACTGATTGTATGATAATAACACTGTGGAAATCAACTTTTGAGCCTGTAAATACGACGTGATTTCTGTTCAAGTTCAAGTGGTTTGGGTTAGAAACAATATGGACGCCCTGGGGAAATGTTTTTGGTTACTTCCGTTTTTGGCATGTAAGGAGAGATCGGGCACATCTGGCTTTACTACAGCAAAACTATGAGCTAATGCTAGATCAGCAATGTTTGATTCAGGAAAAATTAACAGTAGCGTGTATTTGTCCTCTTTTTTTCCAGATGTGGATGAGAGTAACCCTTTCTTTAGAGGTCTTTATCGACACTTCCTCAATTCGGAAAGATGGGGCATTAAAAATCTAGTTTCTGGTTAATAATAGTGTCATTCTTGTGGGTTCACCTCATAAATATGTTATTCCCAACACGATTTAAAGGCAGTATAAGATCAGGACAAGGGCGTATGGTTAGGCCCTACACTGGGTCTAATTCCTGTGCCTGGTGATAAAGCCAGATACAGGTTTTTGTGATGTTTACATTTCCCTTTGAATGCCACTGGATCCTCGGGATTGTTTGGTTGTTAACAAGTCAAAGTGTAAATTTAGGGACGTAACCTTAAATAACTGACACCATAAGAACGGCAACCTCAACAAACTACCCCAAACAAACCGGCCAGATTTGTGCAGTGTAGTTCATTCTAAGACAGTAAATTGTTTGGGATGAAAAGGACGACAACAACAACATAAACCTGGTTAAATGAAAGAATACAACAAGGTGCTTCCTGTTTGGTGCTGGAGAGAGCTCACCTATTGATTATTCATGATTATGTCCATGTCACAGTTTATACGAGACAAGACTAAAAACTTCTAATATTAAACATAGTTGATTTTATTGGAATATCAAGAATCACGAGAAAATTAATTCAGCTATCCTGACCACCTTATACTAAGACTTGCCTTGTTTTATTCTGACACTGGACATTAGTCTGCAACAATACAATTCCTTGAAAAGTTGTTTAGTGTAACACGAGTAAAAGTAGTAAAGTAGTATAGTAAAGTATATTAAAACATTTTAATAGCTATATTTGTTATATAATAGTTGCATTCTTGTTGCATACATGTAGAAATATTCACATTTAGGTTGGCCACTATTACGATCTCATATTACTGATCCAGTAATCAGGAGATTAAATGTTACAGATAAGAACCCAGTGCTACCAAGCTTGAAACACGTGTTAACTACAAAACCAGATATCAGTGATATTTTGAAATTCTGTCATACAAACATCTAGTTTTGAACCATTTATCGTTCCTAATATGAGCATGACCCTGAGTACAGAATCACAGCTCTGTGCGACACACTGAAGCTAGCTAGCTTGCTGTTGTTAGCTCTATGGTTCATGTTTACGGCATTAGCTCACAGTTAGCCCGTTCGTTCACCGCTAGGTTTAGCTCACAAATAGCGCATTAACTCACTGCTGGCTTTAGTTTGTACATATATAAATATAAAGCTTATTTATCTCAGTTAGCTTATCTGTTCTCATTTGTTAGTTTTAGCTCTCAGTTAGCACGTTAACGTGTCCTTAGCTGTAGCTAGCTCCTGGATAACATGCTCAGTGACCCAGATGGTCACGCCGTGGTCATCACAGACAACACAGGTACAACTCTTCAGACTGTTTGACCGGAAGTACCATATACTTATTTATATAGCCACAGGACTATGTGTTATTGGAGCGTCTTACTGCAGTTCTGCTTTAATAAGCGTATTAGCTAAGTAGTGGGGTCAGTCTATTAAGTTTAATGGCGTTAATCACAACACTATTCTTTATAATTCTGATTAATCACACGTTAAAATGCTGGCTAGCACTTAAGAACAAGTAAATGTATGGTATGCCTAACAGACTGGCTGATGGTAGTGATGTCCATTTTTCTTTTATAATATCTTAGTGTAGCTTTGAGAACTGTAGCCTCCGACACGACGAAGCTTTAGTAGAGGCAGTAGCGCTAATGCGTTACTCGGCTCTGTAAAGAGAGTGACCTACGGGAGGAAGCTGGGGCCAAACGTGGGAAGATTTTAATATTTAAATAAATATTAAATAAATATTAAATATTAAAATATTTTTTTAAAATCGTGTGCGTTAACGTTGACAGCACTACTGTTAACATAATGCACCTTTCAGGCACTTCACTTTTTACTTCTTTTTTTTGCAAATCAGAATTCGATTTAGGACACCATGATATTGAATCTCATTATACATTTTCTGAATTGTAATGCTTTACTGTTGTGCTTGTTTTGCCTGATTTAAACTTGGATTAAGTGATATTATACAACAAAACAAACAAACAAACAACCCTTTCCAAACCACTTTCCAAAACCGTGCCATAACAAAATGACTTACTGTGATTATACATTGTCATCAACTGGGGACAAGTGTCTTGTAACACCAGAGATAAATTCCCTGATGTCATGTGTTTAATTATCGTTATATAATTGTTTCTGCCACACAAACACTTAAAAACTATTATATTCTACTGCTACTATATACTACTATATATAAGTTACTACTACTACTACTATATTCGAAGTTATTTTGGAACATTTCTATTTTTGACACAATGTAAAGAACTGCTAGATTCAAATTATGTCAAAAAGTGAAAATGACCATAGTGACAGTGGTGATATTTGTATGTATGTGTGTGTGTGTGTGTGCTCACAGCTGTGGAGAGTCTGGATGCTAGTGTCATCTCTAGATTTCCCTTCAAGCCCACTAGAGCAGGAACCAAGATAAAGACCTCCGAAGTTTCCTTAAACATGTCCCAGTGCTGAAATACATTTGTACAAACGCACAGACACCTACTGAATACAGGTTCAATCAACAATACTTTTTAGTAAAAAGAAGGACGACATAGTTATGACATAGTGGAATATAGCTATGAAACAGAAATGTTCTCAGTCTTGCTCACTCAATCATAGGCATAAAATATATACTTTTACTGTGTCCATGAGCATTCCTGCAGCCACCATACCGAATCCTGCCAGAAGGTATGGTAACAGCACCTGAGCAGTGATTCGCGCAGAACTCTCTGGAAGGTAGCAGCTGGTCGAACGCGTCAGCTTACAGGTGAAGCCTTGCAATTTCTGTCCAACATATCTCAGCTCCAGCTCAAGATTAGTAAAAACCATGGTCCATGGAGTCAGTCAAATGATGAGTACATCAGCTTTTGTCCTTCATGTCAGTCCCTGAAACGGGGTTCTGTGGTAGCTTTCTAGTAAAGGAAACCATTGGAAGGCTATGATGTCATAATGAGAGAAAGCACAGAGTACTATGACATCACACTGGAAGAATGGAATGCAATAGATATGTCCTGGGGAGGCGGTTTTTATCATTGATACTCAGAGCAGCTGAAGCTTCTGGAGCTGCTGCAGTCGTTGAGAATATTTTAGATGTCCTTGCTTCAGAAAGCCGACAGCAGTCGGCCGCATCTCAAAGGAGAACAGTTTCTTGGGGGATTCAAACGGTGGAGCACCTGTTGATTCACTGCTTTTCCCATTTTCCTGCTGTTGTTCTGCTCCTTTGCCATTTTCCATCAGCTGCTTTTTAATCGATGCAATTTGTTATTTGTTATTTTCAGGTGCAGATTTGGTCGTGATCTACAGAGGTCACTCCCTCAGCGTACATATGCGTACACTCACATGGTTGTATTCCCCTTTATTTCCCTTAATATTTGCAAAAACTACATTTTGGTTACAAACTATATTCTGAAAAAAGTGATGCATTGAATGTACCTAATTCAGATCTACATAATATCTGCACAGATACACACAACATTCCATCAACACAATTATGTCTTTGTTTACACACTTTTGACAATTATTATGATGCTGTATATTTCAGGCTCCCATTTGACTCAAGTACATTCACTGCATTGTTTTTTTCAGTGTACCACTTGCCCCCCTCATCTCAATTTCAATCTGTCTCTCTCTCCACCACACACATACACATTCCCATACACCCTCTTACACTTCACCCGTTAGCAGTCTTGCCACAGATGGACTCCTGTGAAAGCCACAACGCTGTCTGGGTTTGAAAAAGGTTCTGGTGCGTTGCGAGAGAGACACCCAGAAGGCAGCCAGCTTCTTTTCTGTCGAGTGTGTCCTCCGCTGATCAGCGGTCACACTCTGCAGCAGGTCCCCCCTCATAATCTCGTAACAGAGAGACACACACAGAGCACTGAGGCAGGTGCAGGCAGCCGCCGATCCTGCAAAGTTTAAACGTTCAAAATGAAAATTCTCCTCAAATAATCGGTGCACTCATTCAGTCTCTCCGTCAGAGCCGATGTTCCCGGTGGAGTGGCCAGAGCTGTTTTATCCAAGAGATATTTAGAGAGTCCTGAAGTGACGCAGATGAAAGAGAGCGCCGGGTGGTCCTCCAGAGGTGGACGTCTGTCTCGTTTTCCTCTCTAGTTCTCTCTCACTCTGTTATTTCTGCCTCTCTTTTGCTCTGCTCTCTCTCCTCTTGGTGACTCACAATGTGTGTGGGAGGAATGAGGTGGTTGACTTTTCTGTCTCCTTCTTTCTCCTCTATCTGTTACAGCACCCCCTTTGTTATCAGCGTGACGTCCTTCCTCCCTACCTCCTTAACCGTTTTTTCCCCTGCAGACAGGTGTCCAGCGACATGCGCACCCACACGTGGACATTCTCAGGAATGAGATGGAATCATCAGTATCCTTTTGTGACCTTTCTTATTCCGATATGCCCTTTAATCAGCAGTGCCTCCTCCACATCTAATGAGCTGTCTTTTGTTAACAAGTAAAAAGTATGGACTGTCCTCTCTCACAGTTAACTCCAGAGGACAGCTGTAGGGCAGTGGAGACAGTGGACAGTGACTCAGCACAAATATGAACCTGATTAATGACGTAGGAGTCTGTAACATGCTGTCTTCTCCCCCTCTGCAGGTATGAGAATTTGTTAAGTGTGAAGAGGTACCTCATGTTCTATACCCACTGATCTGACTCGCTTATCTTCAGTTCAAATGTGTACATCATTTCCAAATGTGGTACATGTTCCAAACATGGTACAACGCTGCAAATTAAGTAAACAAATAGAACAGAAATTCAGCTTGTCTTCTTTGTCAGTCAGTAACTTTAAGGCCTATTATACAGTAGGCTCACTATTAGATATGAATATTCATATAGTAAGCATATTTACAAGACAGGACTAAACACCTGGATCTGCTGCTGGCCACTTAACGTTTAAGGGGTTAAAGTTTTAAACTCGCTGCAGTAAGACTTCATGTGACGCGCAGTGTGTCCGAATGCTTTCTCTGTCATTGGGATGACCTCTTACGTAAAAGCACCACTGCGCCAAGAACACCTGTTACGACCTAGATGCTGAGGCGAGCTGCAGACAACATGTACCCAGACTTTCCACAGCTGTCTGTGCCTGGGATTTGTGCCCACTCAACTTGAAAGCTCAAGTCAAAAAATAATCCAGCTTCTGTCCAGGAGTGTTAATAAGGTCAGGGTTGAACACCATCATTCCAGAGAACAGTTCCACTGCTCCACAGCTCATTGCCGGGGGGCTTTAGACCCCTCGTCAAGGGGTGGAATACATTATGCAGCAAGTGAACAGTCAGGTCTTGAAGGTGATGTGTCTTAAAAGCAGGACAAAGGGGCAGCATAAGGATCTGAGCCACTTTGTAAAGGGTATGCAGTGATTAAAACCTACCAAAAGTGGCCCAAGAAAGAGTTCAGCAGTTGAACCGGTGACAGGGTTATGGCTGGACAAGGCTAACTGATTTGATCAGTGGAAGCCCACCGTCAAGTCACAGCACTTGAAGTATCTGTTAGTAACATCTTGGTGCCGGATACCACAGGACACCTTCAAAGGTTTTGTGGAGTCCATGCTGTGACAGGTCAGAGCTGTTTTGGTGGCACGAGGGAAATCAACACAATATTAGACAGATGGATTTATATTAGGAATGCATATGCAAGTGCCAGTGGATCCTATGATGCCCACCGAATCCCCAAGTTATTCCCCAGCCAACTACTCTATCTGCCTTTTCCACCAAGATGCCCTCCTCACTAAATGTTGATACTTTTGTCATATTTGTCATATTATCAGAAACAGGCAATCCATGTCTGCTGCCAACTGTCAGACCTTGTTGAATGTGTAGTTTTGTAGCTTGCAGTGCCAAAAACCTTTCAAACACTTCACATAATTAATTCAATACATTTGAATTCCTATAACTAAGAGTCTGGTAATGCAATTCTAAACGTACAAAATCAAATTTAGATCCTATTCATTAAACGTTACACAAGCATTGTAACATTTTATGCTGCTATGACATGCAATGACATCTTGAGGTTGGCGCGTTAGTATTCAGAGAGCCAGTCTACCGCTTTACTGAGTTTGAAGTTAAAAAGGTCAAGATAAGAATGCTGTGCACGTTCTGAGGTGTCACAGAACGGCTTTGGTATTTTTATTCTTTTATAAAGTAATTTCATTAGCATGCCACTGACTGTAATGGGACACTTAAGGATAACGATTTGATTCCCTTATCAGTGGTGCTTTAGACAAGAGCTATATATTTTTTGGGGGAAATTTGGACACTCCATAAAATGTTTTGCCTTTTTTTAGCATATTGAGAGATGCAGGTAAAACAACTGAACAAATAAAACTGAAGAAATATCTTTAAAAATCCTTGACTGCTTCTTGTGCAGAGCAAACTTAAAAGGTTTGAGTGTTTTTTTAATTAGTCAAGGTGGCTCTAGTCCACACCTCCAAACTTATTTTCTTAAGAAGACTCCAAGTTTGCTAACATCTGGATTACTCTAATTAGCTTATTTGAGCTATTAATTATTATTATTATTATTATTATTATTATTATTAATTATTATTTACTTAAGGGTTCACATACTTTATCCACTGGAACTATGAGGTGTTCTCAATGAAGACATAAATGATCAGGATTGTTTTGGTTTTTGGTGTTTATTATTTTAGGCACGTTATATTTGTCAATATGCTTGACTTGGATGAGGATCAGATCACATTTTTTGACAAATTAATGCAGAAAACCATAAAATGTCAAAGGATTTACATCTTTCTTGCCACTGTAGATATTTAATTACAGATCAGTCAGTGGGCCTGTTTTAGACTTTGCAGCTGTCATTTTGCCAAACTGCTGTTTGATCTGTAGCTAAAACCCTGAACCTGGGTCACATGATCACATTGCATGTCAGGGTGATCATGACATCTGCTGTTGTGCCACTAAAGAAAACATCAGAATGCTGCATACATACAAATGAGTATAATTTGTGCATTCTCTTCTGAAAGCAAAAAAAGAAACCTACAAAACACTGAGATAAATAACCAAACAACTGGAAACACACTCAGCACTAACCTGTACCTCATCCAGCACCATTCCGGCAATGACCATTCCCAGTCCAGCGAGGAGAAAAGGAACAAGTACCTGCTGAATAATGACTGAGAAAGACTCTGCAGTCATAACAGCCATCTTCACACAGAAACATCTCTTTTCATCTCCAGCAATCCACCAGACCTCAAATCCTTCAATCTGAGTGCAGTATTCACATCAATGGAAGTGTTTCTGATAAGAAATCAAATAATGCAAACTACAGATAAGCCCTTGATCATATTCTATGATATGATAAAAAACTGACAAATTGAGTTGTTTCTTTCCCAGAAAT
This sequence comes from Salminus brasiliensis, assembly GCF_030463535.1. Taxonomy (NCBI): domain Eukaryota; kingdom Metazoa; phylum Chordata; class Actinopteri; order Characiformes; family Bryconidae; genus Salminus; species Salminus brasiliensis. The sequence goes on from NC_132884.1 coordinate 32,112,476, forward strand.
ATCAGAATCCAATAATCCACTGATGGTTTAATTAGGACTCTAGAATACATCAACCTGTCCTCTTGTCTGGGAGAAATCAAAACACTGTGCCCCTCATGAGCTAGAACAGCAGATTATGGGAGGGCCTTGCTTGCGACCTAACATTTGCCAGTCAGACCAGTGTAAGAGGTCACTGACTTCAGGATAACATACACAGTGTGGCAAATGAGTACAGAATGTGGAATTACCACATTATTATGATAATACTGTTTCCATTTCATAGATTTATATCCACTGCAGTCATAAAAATGGACACAGACACCACTGTAGCCCAAAGTAAAGAACAGAGTGACTTTATTTGTTTTTTTAGCACACGACAAACATGTTAATGCATTACTAATGGAAGTAGTCATAAACTCAGTAAATGTGTATTTCAATATTTGTAATACAGAAACATGAAACATTTTTGTTAGAGTTTTATTCATCTTCATCTTTCTTCAGACTATCATATAGAAACATAATTTACAAAATGAAGCCAAGTCTTAATTTGTATTAAAATGTCTCAAAAATACAAATATCAGGAGAGTATAAAAGTCTCCATTTAAACTGAGGTGCAGTGAAATACATATTGTTACAGTTTTATGTAGATTTCGCTACAGCATTAAAGCATCTTAGCATTTCACATTTCATCGTAGGTCTCAGTAGGCAGATTAAAACAGTGAAATTCCACTGAGATGTATTTGCCCAGTCACAGTTTACTGAAGCATCTAGGCATGTCAGTACTCGATTGTCACAGTTTTAGTCTTCAAATACTCATTGAGAGCTTCTTGGCCTGTTACAGAGGAAGACAAAAATTTCATTATTACACAATTTTAGAAGGATGCATGGATGTTTTAGATAAACACTATATGGACAAAAGTATTGGGACACCTGCTCATTCATCGTTTCTTCCTAAATCACTGTACATTGATCACTTGTAATTATTATGTTACCTGAGTTGCACAGCATTAAGCTGTACATTTTGCATTTTGTACTTCACACTCAGCAATGCTCATCTCTACACCCAGTACTGTTTAATTCTTCTTTTCTATATAGCACATATTTAGTGTACATACAGTGGGGAAATCAGTCACCCCCAATCAATTGGGTCAGTCACCAATTGTGCAAGTTCTCCCATTTAAAAAGATGAGAGAGGCCTGTAATTGACATCATAGATAGACCTCAACTAAGAGAGACAAAATGAGAAAAAAAAATCACATTGTCTGATTTTTAAAGAATTTATTTGCAAATAATGGTGGATAATAAGTATTTGGTCAATAACAAAAGTTCATCTCAATACTTTGTTATATATCCTTTGTTGGTAATGACAGAGGTCAAACGTTTTCTGTAAGTCTTCACAAGGTTGGCACACACCGTTGCTGGTATGTTGGTGTTTTGGAGCTGTTGGTGGGCAACACAGACTTTCAACTCCCGCCAAAGGTTTTCTAGGGGTTGAGATCTGGAAACTGGCTAGGCCACTCCAGGACCTTGAAATGCTTCTTACGAAGCCACTCCTTTGTTGCCCTGGCAGTGTGCTTGGGATCATTGTCATGCTGAAAGACCCAGCCACGTTTCATCTTCAGTGACCTTGCTGATGGAAGGAGGTTTGCACTCAAAATCTCACAATACATTGCCCCATTCATTCTTTCATGTACACGGACCAGTCGTCCTAGTCCCTTTGCAGAGAAACAGCCCCAAAGCATGATGTTGCCACCCCCATGCTTCACAGTTGGTATGGTGTTCTTTGGATGCAACTCAGCATTCACTCTCCTCCAAACACAACGAGTTGTGTGTATACCAAACAGTTCTACTTTGATTTCATCTGACCATAAGACATTCTCCCAATATTCTTCCAGAACATCCAAATGCTCTCTAGCAAACTTCAGACGCGCCCGGATATGTACTGGCAGGGGAACACGTCTGGCACTGCAAGATCTGAGTCCCTGGTGGCGTAGTGTGTTACTGACGGTAGCCTTTGTAACGTTGGTCCCAGCTTTCTGCAGGTCATTCACTAGGTCCCCCCGTGTGGTTCTGGGATTTTTGCTCACCGTTCTTGTGATCATTTTGACCCCACGGGCTGAGATCTTGCGTGGAGCCCCTGATCGAGGGAGATTAGCAGCGGTCTTATAGGTCTCCCATTTTCTGATTATAGCTCCCACAGTAGATTTCTTCACACCATGCTGCTTGCCTATTGCAGATTCAGTCTTCCCAGCCTGGTGCAGGTCTACAATTTTGTTTCTGGTGTCCTTTGATAGCTCTTTGGTCTTCACCATAGTGGAGTTTGGAGTGTGACTGTTTGAGGTTGTGGGCAGGTGTCTTTTATACTGTTAACGAGTTCAAATAGGTGCCATTAATACAGGTAATGAGTGGAGGACAGAGAAGCCTCTTAAAGAAGAAGTTACAGGTCTGTGACAGCCAGAAATCTTGCTTGTTTGTAGGTGACCAAATACTTATTTTCCACCATTATTTGCACATAAATTCTTTAAAAATCAGACAATGTGATTTTCTGAATTTCTTTTTCTCATTTTGTCTCTCATAGTTGAGGTCTACCTATGATGTCAATTACAGGCCTCTCCCATCATTTTAAGTGGGAGAACTTGCACAATTGGTGACTGACTAAATACTTTTTTCCCCACTGTATTGCCATTCTGTTCCTACATATTTTCAGTTATTTTGCCATTCTGCACACAATTTTTTGTCACAGATACATAAGAAATTGTTATGTTGCTTGTAAATTATTGTAAAAGAATGTAGTTTATTAAAATTATGTATTCTTATATTAAGTATTTATTGAACACTAGTGCAATTATCGTACTGCATTTTGGGTAATAAAAGCAATATAATATGCAAGGTAGAGCATTATTATACCATAGTTAAAGGGTATTGTTAGGCGTGACAAATAGAAGTTTGCTACACAAAGACTCCTGGATCCTTCCTACAAATACTTTTCAGTCTTACCCAGATCCTTGCCGAAGCCAGACTGCTTGAAGCCGCCGAAGGGGGCTGCCACATCAGTTTTGTTGTAGGTGTTGACAAACACTGTGCCAGCCTGAAGCCTCTCACTCACATACAGAGCTTTGCTGATGTCCCGAGTGAACACTCCTGATGCTAGACCGTACTCTGTAGCATTAGCCCTCTGCAGCACTCCATCTACATCACTGAAAGAGAGAGAGCGAGAGAGAGAGAGAGAGAGCGAGAGACAGAGAGAGAAGGACATAGATAAATTCTGGCAGGTGAGAGAGCATGAGAGATACTGGTAGAGGTTGTCAGTGTCAAGGCTGCTGTTGACCCACACTCACCCAGTCTTAAATTTGGAGATGATCATGACAGGACCAAATGACTCCTCGATAGCAATGTACATGTGGTCCTGCACATCAGTGAACACAGTGGGCTCAAAGAAGAAACCTAGAGGAAGGGGGAAATATGCTTATATACTTGATTTCAGCAAAACACATTCTGTATACACTGTGCTCTTTATTTAGATGTCTTTATTTAAAGACATCTGAACAAAAAGCATTGAATTATTGGACTATGTGACTATATAAAACAAATTCACACAGAAATGAAGTTTATCCCTCCATTAAAATAGTAAACAGCCTCCAAGTGAAAGAAGCCTCACTTCATCCTAGTTCTCCTGTTTTGTTGGTGCTCATAATGTACCTTAATCCTGTTTTCTCTGACTTTCCTACAAAAATCTATATATTCAAATCATATAATTGTATGAAAACACACAAACACACGCAATCATTCACACTTCCCACCTGGGCGGTTGACTTGTTTCCCTCCACACACAAGTTTGGCACCCTCTTTGACCCCTTTTTCACAGTACTCCACCAGTTTGTCCAAATGAGCTTTGTGGTTCTGGGGGCCATGGTCTGTGGAGCGGTCCAGCGGGTCACCGATCTTCATTTTCTTCACCTCTTCAATCTGCAGAGAAAGAGCACTCTGCTGCATTCTGACCTCTAGCTGGATTCTAGTGCAATACAACAGTGGCCCCTAGTGTCACTGAGGAAGTTGCCACTAAGTACAGTATATTGCGTTGCTCTGCACATGCTGAGTATTCTATACTGTAACACACCCACTTCATATTATTTTCGGAGAAGCCTTCTAATGATGGGATTAGGTGATTCTGTTATGTTAGGGCAGGAAAACACAAAACAAATAGGAGTACTCAAAGACCAGGCCTGTGGACCACTTGTTTTAAAGCAAAAATGCTCTACAAAAGCTTGTACAGACAATATGGCTGGGTTAAAGGAACTATGCACTATGGACCTGTTTCACGTTTCGAACATCACAAAACTAAATGTGTGAATTATGCAGTTAATTATAAATTAAAAATGAAAGGAAATCTTACCACTCTCTGGACAAAGGTGTCATGCAGGGATTCTTCTACAAACAGCCTGCCTGCAGCAATGCAGTTCTCCCCCTTGTTGAAGAACACTGAACTCATCCCCTGCATGCAATAAGACACAGTGACATGGTATAGTCTGGCATATGTGTGTGTGTTTCAAGTTATTCTGAACACAGATATTATCAGTCATTAAATATAATGTATTAGAACCACATTAGAACCACACATAGCCTCGTTATCATCACCAGCTGTAGTAAGAAAAATGTCATTGGTGAAATGGGGCAGCCACGACCTTAAGGTTAGAGAAGCAGGCTTGGATCTGGAAGGCCGCTGGTTTAATCCCCAGCACCAGCATTTATGCCTGCCTTATGCTAGGTACCTAATCCCCCGTGTGTGTTCTCACTGCCCAATTCACTAGCGTGACTGATGTAAATAGGTTAAATGTGGAGGTTGAATTCTGCTGTAAAGTGGCAATAAAATATGCTTTCTTTTGCAATTGGTGTTTTTTTTCCTGACAAGGATGGTGTGTTAGTATTGGAGTTACTGAGACATGCTCTGACCATTCTCACTGCTTTGTCCAGGTCACAGTCGCTGAAAATAATGAGAGGAGACTTTCCACCCAGCTCCAGAGAGACCTTCTTCACATTACTGATGGCACAGCTGCAGGACAAACACACACAGCAATAAAAAATTGTCAATACATCTTAGGCTCAGGGCTGTCAGTCACTCTGTTTCTAGGAAGGGGCCAGAGTTCTTTCACCTCTTCATGATCTGTTTGCCGATCTCGGTAGAGCCAGTAAAGCCTAGTTTACGCACGTCAGGGTGGTCTGACAGCCGCTGGCCAACCAGAGAGCCTGGAACATGCAAGCACACACTACTATTTAAATTGGAAATTGGAATCATTGGTCATACAATCAAAAATAATATACTAGACCCCAAAATTGTAATGAGTGGTTTTATAAACTAGTTGTTAATAATGTACTGTTTTTTTCTGTATAACATTATTCTGTAAGTTATACAGAATGATGTAATTTTAGAATCATCCACAGCTCAGTTTATTATTCTCGATACATCTACAACATCTATTTTTTTACAGGTTTCTACTAAATATTTGAAACGTAAAGCTTAACAGGACAAACATTATATTATAATCACTGCATACATTTATTGGAAATCAAACTGTGTATGATTATGTTTTGAATGATTATGCGTGTGTTCTCAAGTGCACAGTTTCATATTAAATGATATCATATCCAATAAGCAACTTTAAAAAAATATTACAACTGACTGTCAATTGTATAGAGATGCCAAACCATCCTTTTGGAGACCTACTGATCAGTTCAGAACTTAATCTAGCATAGGTCTGGTTGATTACGGCTGTAGTTAAACTCCAGAGGGCAGCAGATTCAGGACAAATCCCAAACATTCTTTTTTAGAAGGTAATCTAATCTAGCAAATTTACATGATTAATGTCATAACAAATAGTAATAATAATAATAATAATTATAATAATAATAAAAGAATACACACAAATGATAAAAATATACAATTAAGTTGTAAATCCTACCAAGAAATCTATTCGCAATAAGAGGATACAGGCCACAATAGGACCTAAATAATTAGCCTATTTTTGTTGTTTTCAGAATGCAGAGTGATGACTGCTAGTGTGACAATACATCTGCATGCACTTTTCAAATGACCTTGTAGGCGAGTCAAAGAGTACATCCACCCTCATTTTTTTTTTTGTTGCCCAGCACAATTGACAAATGCATGTTACGGTGTCGATAAAGCAGTTGTGGAGGCAGAGACAGTGAGAAACAGGCAGGGTAGAAAGCAGCCAATCAAAGTCTTTACTGCTTCGTACGTCACAGCGATGGCAAGTGAGAGCATTTAACATTCGAAAGGTCTTCCTCACTATTTTATTATCAGCTGAGGCAGAGGTACAGATGCAACAGAACTGAATTTCAACTTCTTGGCAGCGCACTGGCCAGGACCGGAACAGCAAAACTGAAATTTATTGACATAATAGTTACTGTTGGACAAATCAAAATGCTACAAGACGTATTTACATGAAATATTTGTAGATAAGATAAAAACTGTAATTAAGAGTTAACTCATACTTCAGATTACCTAAGGGAAGTTCATACACTGACTCTAACACAGAAAGCATACCTGAGCCAGGCAGGATATTGATCACGCCTTTGGGGAATCCTGCCCTCGCAGCCAATTCAGCAAACTTTACAGCAGTCAGTGGGGTCACCTAGAGTTCAATATTCAACACACACACACACACACACACACACATTCAGCTCTAGCCAGTTTTGCCAGTGTGCCAGTAGGTGTGTGGGTGTTACTAGTGTTTTAAAGATGTCAGTAAACTTGACATTAAGAGATTAGATGAATTCAATGTTCTTGAGCTCCTGACCTGCGCTGGTTTCAGCACGACAGTGTTGCCAGCTGCCAGGCAGGCTGCAGTTTTCCATGCCAGCATCATTAGAGGATAGTTCCATGGAATCACAATGGCACACACACTTAACATAGACAAACAAAATATAATGTTCATTCAAATACAATTCAAAACAGCTGCAGAACTGCTAAAGACCTACTGTTTTCAATTACACAAACAATGTTTCATTTAGTTAACTTCTGAAAAAACCCAGTTCCCAAGAATCCTTTAGATGATTATAGGACCTCCTATAACAACATCCCTTACATATCACACTTTATGTCCAAATGTCTGTGGACACCCCTTCTAAAACATTGAACTATTTTAAACTTCACCCATTGCTGACACAGATGCACAAATGCGCACACACCACTTGTCTAGTCCCTATGTAGAAGTATTGTCAATAGATTGCCATGTATGATGCCAAGCGTAGGCTAGAGGGGTACAACACCACCCAGCATTGAGCTGTGAAGCAGTTGGAATTGTGTTTTCCGGCATGATGGATGGTGCTCCATACAATACGTTTGTGATAACTTGGGCAGTTGGGGATGAGGTGGGGTGGTGATCATTTAACATCCTGACTTCAGAAATGCTCTTGGCACTGAATGCAATTATATTACACAAAGCAATGCTCCAAAATCTAGTAGAAAGCCTTTTCTGGACAGTGGAGCCAGTTACTCTAGCAAAAGGGATACGCTCTTTTCAATGCCCTTGATTTCAGAAGAAACAATAAATGAGCAGGTGCCCCAATACTTTTGCCCATATAGTGTATTGAACTGCACCCTCTATAGTATTTGCTGAATATAAAGCATTGGAAGTAACAGCTTAATGTTAGGCCTTTAAGGAGGTAAAGCACATGTTTAGCCTTGCTAAAATCTCTATGGTCAAACATAGTGAGTAGAAGGTTTACCCGATTGGCTCTTTCTTAGTGAAGGTGAGGTTGCGATTGGGGCGAGCTTGGTTAATTGGGATGGTGCAACCCTGCAGAGGACAACAGAAGACAATCCACACACCTTTATACACAGATATTGCTTTGCATCATTTGAACACCACGTCAATGCAACACAGTCTTGAGACTGTAATTTAAATTGACTGTTTGCAGTTATTATTTACTTATTAGTAAGACCCTGGCATAAACTCTGACCTGGATCTTGTCACACCAGCCAGCAAAGTATCTGAATGTCTGAATGGACATGCCGACGTGGGTTTTGAGGGCAAGTGTGTAGACAGCTCCTGAGTCTATAGACTCAATAGTGGCCAGCTCTTCCTGGTGCTGCTCCATTAGATCTGCCAGTCTGGGGTAACACACACACATACACATAATGCATTACTGATATCACTCATTCGTATCTACATCCATTGCTATAGCTACTCCTATACAGAATTATTTGTTAATTTCCATATTAAGAGTGGAGTTTTCATTTTAACAGTGTTTTCCCTCACTTGTAGATGAGTCTGCCTCTATCTCTGGGGTTCATCTTGCCCCATTCTCCTTCCTCAAAAGCCTCCTTAGCTGCTGCAACAGCCTTCTCCACATCTGAGATCTGAGCCAGAGATACGTCACAGATTGGCTAAAAAAGAGAGGTGGAGCAAGAAAAAAACATGATTTTAAATATGAATCATGAGAAAGTAAAAGAAAATGAGAAAATGAGTGTGATAAGATTAATTTCCTCCTAAATGCTATTAATTCCAGCCCCCTGAACCGTGGTTTGAATACTAAAGTCAGCAGACTTCATCTACAGTGAAAGTAGAAAGCCCACAGTCTCCATGGTCACACTACAAAGTCGTTCCTCTAAATCCTCAGTTTTGAAAGTTTAATGCAAGGCTGTAGATCAACCCTCACATTCTCTCTGAGTGTACCTGTCCGGTGGTGGGGTTAATAGTCTTGTAGGTCTTTCCTCCCTCAGCATCCACAAACTCCCCATTTATAAAGAGCTGGTGGGGCATTTGGATGGTCATGTTGTTCACGTTCATCTCCACCTGAAACAGATGATTTTAAAGAAGAATCTTATGAGATTCTGGACAAATGTACTGCCTAAATTGATATACACTAAAAATGTCAAACAAAAAAGTACTCTTTAGGTCCTCATCGAGCCTTGATGACTGCTTCAAACCTCTACCATATTTTCATATTTTCTTAAAGTTCTCGAAATAAACGGTTTTCCACACATTCTTCACTACACCTCCTTTAGTGGTAGAGGGATACCCCTCTAGCCTATGCCCAGCATTAGGCACTGATCCAATAGGTTCATGTTGATCTTCAGGGAGTCCTATCCTACTGGCAGTACTTCTCTATAGGGACTAAACAATCTGTGTGTGTGTGCATTTACACCTCTGTGTCAGCAATGGGTGCAACTTCAAGTAGCTGAATGCATTCATTAGAGGAGGTGTCCACAAACATTTGGACATATAGTGTACATACATCTGAGCAGTTCTTGTAAGTGTATTTACTTAGTATGTGAAATAGTACAAGACCCTGCATAAGTCTGTCCCTACAGTTACAGCACTCACATAGTCAACAACAAGCTCTGCCTCAGCGTCCTCTCCTCTCAGCTTCCTCACACACATCTGGATGAACTCCTGAAAGGTTGTTGCCATGTAAACATCCTCGTTCTGCAACTGCAGCTGACTTGCCCTCAGTTTTACCTCCTCTACCAGCCTGCAAAGAGAGAGAGAGAGTAGGAGGAATGGAGAAAATGGAGAAATAGATTTGCATAAAGACAAAAAAGTACAACAAGGCTACTGTTTTCATATTGTCTGTAAATACTAATATACACATGCAGTAGCCAGTGTTCCAGGCCCAGCATGGCAATGACAGAGGTGTAGTCTCTCTATTACAGAGATTGCCACACAATGCTGCTTTAATTCAAAATATACTTGTGTGTCTGTTTACCTGACAACATCCATGGAGGCAGCTCCTGACTTAAAAAAGTCAGTGGAGTCATCTATCTTCTCCACATTAGTCAAAATACTCTTCCACACCACCTGAATGGATACATACACACACACACACACACACACAGAGTTATATCTCACAGACAAAGTGACCTATATTTAACCACTCTAATAGCAAAAGCACACAAATTGCTCTTCTTATCTCCTCCAGCACCTAACTGAAGGAGTGGACACCTGGCATCTGGAATGCTACAGGATGCCAAGAGTTATACACTGTATGTGCCAAGCATATCCAGGTCAGGGACATCACATTTTCTGGTATTCTGATAGCATAGCAGGAATGAAGAAAGAGCACAGGTTACTGATTTGCCGAAGGATGATGACATATATCATGGTCATGATGAAATGTGGTAAGTGCACTGGGAAAATAAGTAAATTATTATGGATTTCAGAGACTGAAGCTCAGCTGTAGCTGCATAATTTTGTACTGGTCATCCTCTAGTCCTTCATCAGTGGTCACAGGATTTTGCCCACAGGACGCTGTTGGCTGGATATTTCTTGTGGGTGGACTATTCTCAGTCCAGCAATGGCATTGAGGTGTTTAAAAACTCCAGCAGCACTGCTGTGTCTGATCCACTTGTACCAGCGCAACACACTCAACAACACACCACTGCCATATTACCATGTCACTGCAGTGCTGAGAACAACCCACCACCCAAATAATACCGGCTCTGTGGTGGTCTGGTGAGGTCCTGACTATTGATAAACAGGGTGAAAGGAGGCAGTTCAACTGTCTTTTCTGTAGATTGGAGCATCTTTCTCTTTCTTTTCTTTTCCTATCATGTTTTTTCTTTCCTTTGAGACAAAACGCTACATTATGTACCGGTTACCCCTTTTTGCAAAGGTGTGACAAAGTGTGAGCTATCAACCCTGGCTTACATGCAGGGTCTTGGCTTACATGCATGTGCACCTGGTTGGTGCTAATGATTCCCTGGTGTTAAATAATGCTTTGCTGCTGTCACCCTCTGCTGGCAGGCAGCTGGACAGGCGAACCCCTTACAACTGCTTTATTTTTGTGTTAACATCTACAGCACAATATAATTCACTAATCAATCACGGCAATGTTTGTACTGCATGACTGAACTGACTGAAGAAGGGGAAGGTAGGTAGAGTGTCTGACCCTCATCTGCTCGGCAAAACTCTTCTCCTCCTCTGTCAGCTCCACTGCAGTGCTAGAGCCGGCCTTAAAATACTGAGCAGCTGCAATCATCTTTCCATCCTCAAACTGCAGGTTCTTCACCAGCAACTACACACACACAGACAGAAAACACACATACATTAAACACTGGGTTAAAAATCTGTGATATGTTTAAATCCACACTACATTAGTTCTAGCTGTGTGCTGCATGCTTTTTCCCCACATTGGCTGCATCTGTGAGAGTTCCCCTACACTTTTAGACTCCTTTTCTGTTATGGAACCCCTACCACACTTTTCCCTCTGTTCCCTTTCTCTATTCCTGCTCTCTCTGTCTCTCTATCTGTCTATCAGAGTGTGATTATGTAATTAAAAGACAAAAGGCGTTTTCAGTCCGAAGAGAAGAGAAGCCAGGCAGAGCCAGTTCACGTACCGACCCCTCCACTCAGCCAAGCTGGACCAAAAGGCATGAATGGGGTTTTATTATGGACTGATGAGCTGAGACAATACAGTGATTTCTACTTTGGGGGAATTGAGGACACAACACTTCACTTTCCAACAGAACTGTATGTTAAGGATGATATTGGCTGATGTGTGAAAACATAATTTGTGGGTTAAAGGTAAAAAAGAGAGGTAGGTAGGTGGTTTGTATTGTATTTTACAATGATTCTATATAAATAAATAAATAATTGTTATATAATGTGTATAATGTATTTAAAAAGTTTAAAGTAAGTTCCAAAAAAAAGATATTTGCATAACCCTATATAACCCTTTGCATACGTTTCTTCTAATAAAGGTAAAGAAGAAATTACTACTAATTTTAATTTCAATGGAGAATCACCATTTAGTATCACCATTTAGTAAGCTTTAGTAAGTACAAGACTAGGCTCAATCCCTGTCTGCAAAACTGGCCCTTAAGGTCTATATGTCGACCCACACTTTATTTAACGCCTTTTAACCAATGCTTGTAGAAAACACAGACTCTGTGGTTCCATTCCCTTCCTTTCATAGAAATTATCCCAAAAATGTACAATTTGCAACAACAGTAGAGCCCACAGGCAAACTGCTGGCTACTGCAAACAGCCTGTGCGCCTACTTTGTTTTCTACAAATTACAATTACAATTTAACAGCAACAACAACAAAAAACAATAGTTATATAGTTGTTACCAAATAATAAGTCATAACAGTTAGAACATTAATGCATAGTGGTTACAGTATAATACGTCTACTCTATTATTATGAATAATAACTAAACAGTAATTTCAGAAATGAGAGATTTCATTTCTCTAGCATGAGTCTGTATACCCTTACCGTCTTGCCATCATTGCCAAAAAGAACCAGGCCATTTTTGGTAACCAGGCCTGGCTGGCTTGCCCCAAGAATCTCCAAAGGCTGCCCTTTAGCTGTAGAGTTGTTATCCACCAATGTTGAACCATAGAATGTCACATTCTACCAGGGAGAAAAGAGACAACCTTGTTAAATAGTTTATATATATATATATATGTTTTTTATACGTTTATTAAAAGCTTTTAGACTCTTCACAGATGAGAAGTATTTCACATTGTGGGTCACGCATGAGTAAGTATGTGGTGTTTATGTGTGACAAAGGGGGTAAATATTACCACTGAACTGTGAATAATGCAATTTACCATGCTGTATTTTTTTTAGCAAACACGTAACCAGCAATACGACATATGCTTTACTACTCAATTGTGGGTTCATAAAAAAATGAATGTGACATAACAAACCTTTCCGTCAACCTCTGCCCAGGCTCCAGGAACCTTATCATTTCCTCTGATCCAGTTATGGATGGCCTCAGCAGGCTGATTCCAGTCAATCTACACATACACAAGAATGCACACACACATACAGTACATCTTTGTTCAAAAACGTTTAACACATGACCACTACACTAAGTTTGAACTGACACTGCATCATGACGCTGCACGTCATCACTGCTGGAACAAAATGTTGTATCTCCCAAACTGTAAATCAGGAATCAGAAGGAAAAAACATTGTTTGTTCCTTTTTTGCCCAATTGTGTACTTCCAGGTGACCCACCTGTTTGTGACTCCCCCTAGTACTAGCAAATGCTCTCAACACGGGTCAAAGCTTTATAGGAGAGTGGGAAAGAGAATTAAGTCTATGGGTGCACAATGTTGGAAAAAAATAGATTGCAATAATTAATATGCAATTATTATGCAAGTATGCAATATATACCGTGATAAAAAAAATAGAATTTTCTCCAGATTTGACCAGATGTTATCCAACAGGTCATGATATTGAAAATGCAAACCGAGAATGGAGTAAAATACAGATTTTCACATTTTCCTCGAGCACTTCTGATACAGTAAATAATTCCTAGTGAATTCTATGTTGGAGAGCTCTCCAGCCCTAGTGCAGAAAAGCAGTCCCAAACCGTGACATTTCCACCTCCATGCTTCACAGTTGATATGGGTTCTAGTGCTCAAATGCTGTGTCTGGTTTACAAAGACTTCATGTGTGGACTTTGACTTCATGTGTGGTAAGAGCTGCCTGTAGGTCCCGTGATGACATCTTAGGATTGTTGGAGACTTCCTGATGCATTTTGTATTCTGAGATATTTTTAAATACCATTTCCAGATTCATGTGCATCTGCAACCGTCTTTCTGGAAGCCTTAAGAGAGCTATTTGAATCTCACTATGGTAAACACTTTTCCAATCAAGAGCAAACCAATCAAATCATGATGTTCTTACAATTTTTAGGTAATGTGGTGAGTCTAATTTAAGGCATTTGAAGTAGTAATAAATGTGGGGGTGTCCTAACTATTTCCTCACAAGAAATAAGATGAAAAAAATAGAATTAAATGTCCATATGTTTTCATGAGGGCATCCTAACTTCTACACAAAATATTTTGGCATTGCACAAGACATTGCACCTTCTGCAAGATGACTATTGCACATGTGCATGATAATGATGCTGAAACAATATATAGTACAGCCCTAATTCAATCTTGTCTACAGTTTGTCCAGAGGCATTTGGGAGACTCCAAGGTCAACTGGAAGAAGCTTCTTTTAGTCTCCAAAATCAACCACAAACACACCGTCCTCACCACTCAGTTTGTGAGGATGGCCTGTTCTAGGCAGATATACTCATATCATATTCTGTCCATGTCTTAATGATGGATTTAAGTGAACACCAGGTGCCCATCCCCTGACCTATACTCTTTAATAATCGTTTTTTAATCTGAATGGCGAGGAGTTGAAAACATCTAAGGGTTAAATCTTTTTATAGGCACTGCAAGTAATCTGACTGGCAGAAAACATTTTCAAGTTCTTGAGTCATGTAGCAGCGACAACACAGAATACTGTGATTGCCTGATAAAGACAGGGCTCCTAATGTCACAAACCAAAACAATCAATAAAAGTAATGCAGTTCACCGACCTTTGAGTTGTCTTTTTTCTGAATGCATTCGTAGGTGGCTCCCTCCTCTGGTTGCTTAATTTTGGGAGCTTTCCCTTCTGAAATTAGCCTGACTGCCTCCACCTTGAAAACAGAAACACACATGAGAAGTTACAAGTATTACTGCATTATGTACTGCACAAGCTACTTTCACATACACTATAATGTATGTATGTGCAATGCAAACTGCAGTGTAAGCTAGCTAAGCAGACACCCTCAGAGTTCTAACCAGATCAATAGGCTTAGACCTCAGAGGGACAGTTCTTACCATTCCTTTAACTCCTTCTGGAAACAGGAAGCGCTTATAGATGGTGTTCACTGTGTCATCGGGCTCCACATCACACTCTTTCTGCAACAGGATTGGTCCAGTGTCCAGTCCATCATCTGCCCAAAACACTGTGAATCCACCTTTTTTGTCGCCATGGATTAGAGTCCTATAAACAACACAACACTGTCATTTTAGATCTCATATTAGATCTCAAAAACATTCAAAGACATGACATATGAAATGAAATCACATGCACACACACACTGACCAGTTGATAGCAGAGGCCCCTCTGTGGCGGGGCAGTAACGAAGGGTGATAGATGATGGAGCCGTGCCGTGGGTGGTCTATTACCTCCATAGGGATGAACTGGGAGCAGAAGGGCAGAACATTGAGCTCGGCGCCCACTGCCTTATACTTGTCCACCACCTCATCGATAGCCTTTCCCTTCAGTCGCCAGCGTGGGAACTTAAACACTGGCACACCATCTTTCTCTGCTTCAGCACCTGGTAAATCAACATTCAGTCAAACTAACATTAGCATTTAGGGGTGAAAAGTTCAACTAACCCTAGTCAGCTCCAATGAATGTTTTAACTCGTATATGGGCATGCATTTCAGTTTCTCACTCTCATAACTATATAACTTATATTATATTAGTTCCAATATATCATACATATATTGCATTTTCAGACATTTATACATCTTACTGAAGCTTACTGACTGCTGTGCGGAGAAGAGTACTGATATGTACAACATTTACCTACTATCTGATACTATATTACTATTGTCTAAACATAAATAACTATTGTCTACTAAAATATACAATCTACCACTATATAACTATTTACAACTATATAACAACTGTCTACTACTATATAACAACTATATAACAACTTCCTACTATTACATACCTACTATATACTCATATATAACAACAACTACTACAGAGCTTTTTACTACTGTACTACACAACTATTTTCATAGTAGTTACTAAATAACATCAAGTAGTTACTGAACAATAAGAGTAACAATTCACCTATAGTCTATAGATTAATATATCATTAATCAAGCCCAACACTTCACCCGAAATAGTTGAGATTTTAGCACGTTCTTTTTAATATGCTAAAACATTTTAATATGTGTGAATTTATAATGGGATTCAGTTACTGTTTCTTCAGAGTACTGATTAAAGGCAATTCACATGTGCACTGTGTTGTGTTTTTTGCACAAATAGTAGCTTATGACACAAAAAAATGAGAAATGATTCATATTATCAATATAACCTTTGCTAGAAGCACCTTTTACATTTATACCAAAAGATATTTATTAATATCTATTTTGTTCCATTTGATCAAATAAAATGCAACATGAGCACCAATAAGGCACACAGAAGTGGTTCAGAAATAGCAGAATGATGCAAAAAGGCCTCAGCAATGAGGAAAAAAGTACTACGAATAAATTAAACACTGTGCTTCAAACATCTCCTCTCTGACGCCTTCTTATCTAACTGAGACTACATGGTCAATAACAAGACCTCAGCAAGACTTGTTCACCTTCCGCTGATCTGTAGGCAATCGATAGGCCAAGACTCTGCAAACAACACAGTAAAGTAAAGAACTGGCTTCTACCTGCTATCCTGAGGCACTGTATCCAAGTCCAGCTGCCATGGCTAATCTCTTGCACAAGGCATGATGATGCCTCAGTGTTGAGAAGAGCAATGAAGAAATGAAAGAATTACCTAGTGGATCAGCTTTGCCATCTTTGTCGGGTATGGTGAACACACCAACAATGATGTTGCCTTCTTTCTTGAGCTCTTGATACACCTCCTGTCCAAAAAGGCTCTGTCCGATCACTGCGATCCTCATCCTGGACAGTCACAGATCACTGAGGAGAGACATGTGGACTCACATTGAATGGGATGCTGCTGTGTGAGAGATTTTTGATCATGACCATTAGAAACTCAACTGTAGTGTACAGGTATACAGACGTATAGCAGTAATGCACCTTCTCAAACAAGCGGACTGTGGACAGAGGGATCTATAAAACAGCTCAGAAACACATTCTACAAGGCTACAATGTTATGCTGGTGACAGCACTTGACAGTACGACTTTCCGATTGGTCACAACCTAAACTTGTGAGGTTTAGCTTCTTATTTTAGACCTAAATGGTCCTAAAACAGAAGAACAGCTCCTAACAAACTTCAGTTCCTTTGCTAACGAATGTGCTAAGAGGTTCCACTGCAGTTCTGCCAAGTTTTTTCCAGTCATATGTTACAGAAACAATACTTTCACTTCAGCATGGGTTTAAACTCCTCTATGCACATCTAGAATAGGCAAGTGCCCCCTGTTACTCATGTGTTGCCCAGAATAGCTGCATCTTCTCCAGGACTGCAACACAAGTCTAAAATATGCTATGAGACATGTTGACTGGCATTCATTATTTACACACGTTACGTAGCTGTAAAAAAAATATTTTCCCACAAGATCCACAAGAGTGCACCGAGTTCACGAACAGGCCGGGGGCTCGTCTTTAAATGACTTCTGTCCAATCAGAAGAGGGGGTCTGCTCAGGCGCACTGGAGTGGGTGCGGAAACATTAGCACTGTATTAACTTAACTGACACTTCAAGCTGCAGCATGAAAGCGACCAAACACTGAACACTTTCCACCCTACTCTCTTTGCATTTCTGCAAATCTGCAAATCTGCTGCTCACTCACGCTTACTGTAGGCTACTCATTCACTTCTCTGCTAGTTAAGATTGCCTCTTTGTCTCAGTCGGGGAACTGTCAGTCCCTGTATGCAAACGCGACGTCCTTCGCTTATTTTCGTCCATGCAATGCAATGCAAAGCAAAAGCCCCCCAAGATCATTTAACTTAGAATCCAAGTTGCAGAAAAAAGTGACAGGTGAATTTTCCATATACGAGTGCACCAGCGCGGCTGTGTGCAGAAGCAGAGCTCCACATACCCTTGCACGTCCCCCAGACCCTCCTGCTGTGTGAAAGAGGAGTCAAGTTGCAGAAGGGCGCGATTTATCCGGGCTGAGACTGAAACTGGCCACACCGCCATTGGCCTTGAGAGGAATTACACAAGCGAGAGCGAGCTGAAGGAGGGGGCGGGGCCACGTCTGCATGTCTCCTAGCAACACACATACGTTCAAAGCGCAGCTCACTTTGTAAGACTGGCTTTACTTCCTGTTCTTGGTTTGAAGCAGTTTTTAAGAAGTTCATCCCATTGTCATGAACTTTGATGAGCCATGATCAGCCTTTTCTTTACTGATTACTGTCATGAATCTAAGAGAAAAAGGCTCAGACAGAACTCAATCCTGTATGTAGACATTTAGTTTATATGAACAAATCACATTAGGATTTTCACAATCTTACCTCAAACCCTGGATTTGCTGCAATTTGGTTTAATACTCAAAAAATACATTTTCAATTTTCTACTATTAAAACCTGTCATATTTATGCTATTCTCAAGAGGATGCCAACACTGTGCCCTTACAAGCAAACACCTTTAAAATGAATGACCTTAAACAAATGTAACTGATGAACCACGTTTGTTGCCCAATGTTGTTCACAGCTCACTCTGTAAGACTGGCTTTACTGAACACTGGGAAACTTCAGCACAGCTAGTTGTTGATGAGCCATGATCAGCATTATTGTAATAACATCCATGAAATACTTCTTATTTTCTATGAGCAGATACAATAGAATAGAAACAGCTCCATCTTTCTGTCTCTTCCAGTCTTTTCTTTACTGATTACCCACATGAAACTAAGAGAAAAAGCCTCATACAGAGCACTGACTAGTTCACTGACTGTGTTTTACACTTCCCCTTTTCCTCAAACCTGAATTGGCTGCAATTTGGTTTTTAATAATCAAAAAAATTATTTTCACTTTTATAATATTAAAACAAACCAAAAAAGAGAGACAAAAACTGCTTGGAAAACTCTTGTAATCACATAAAGAAAAGCACCAGTATCTATCCACCCATTCCTGAGGTAGACCAGTTGTTGGTTAAGTGAGTATCTGTGATACTGCAAGCCTGCCCTACCATCACAGCTAAGACACAGCTGTTTTTCCTGTGTTGGTTTATTCCTGGTTGGTTTGAGTGAAAGTGGGGTGCTTTTAGCCTCAGCGTACTTCAGCAGTGCCCCTCACCTGCAACTCAAGAGTGGTGTTTAATGCTCAGATGTGCTGATTTCTCTTACAGTAAAAGAAGGCTTATTGTCACTTGAGTATTGATCAACTCAAATAAATTATTTGTGGAGAAACTATGCTGGTACCTTCTCATTGCATTGTCAGCATTGTCTCATAATCTCATAAACTCATAATCAAAAGAAAATTAGACATTGAAATCTTGTGATGATAAAATAAATATTTATATTCTATTCTATTTATATTTATTTAAATGCAACACACACACCCACACACAGACACACACACACACACGGACACTGCAACATCTCAGTAACACTTGTTCTGATACCTTCAACACCTGGCTGCAGTATGAAAAGTCATTCTATGACTGAAGGAGCTGGAGACCGAAGGGTTGGGTGTCTTCTGCTAGAAGGCCGGACCACCACCATTCAACCCCCCAGTGAACTGAGATAAAAATACAAAATAAGACTGAGAAGAAGAGAGGAGATGGATGGTAAAGGTAGAAATGGAAATGTACATGATGTTAAATAGGAACAAGGAGAGCGCTTAAGGAATAGTCCTCACAATTATAAGTAATTTTTAAATGCATTTATTGACATTCTGCTTTTATACAGGAGCATATAAGTATTATATTATATTTCCATTTACTTCACAGCAGCAGCTAAGTAACATTTGCTCATATTTTCTCTCACTTCTTCTAAACTCGTAATAATCCATATGAGTTCAATATTTTAAATGAAACAATCGGTATTTCAGTTGAACTGGGTCTATACATCAATGTGCAGTGAAACATGTTCTTTTGTAGATCTGATTTGTGGTCAAAACAACAGCCTGCTTAAAGTTACCATGCAAGTTAAATCTGAGCATTAAGGTGCTGAGTCATTCAGTAACTGACCTTCGGTTACCTCAGCAGTGGTGGTGCAATGCCAAGTCAAATGACTATAGACATGGTGGGGTTTGCTCTGGCGATAAAAGGAGAGTAGGCCCAGAACAAACCCTCGTTTTGCAGATTTTTCCTGAAAAAAGATGAAGTGGAGTTACTCAATCAGACTCTGTGTGCCATGACCATGGGGTAACAAAGTTTGATGTGACTGACCTTGATTCCACCATAAAATGGCTTTAGTATCGTATAATACAGTAAATGTTTAGAACAGATATAGAGATATATAGATAGATATAGACAGGGCTGACTGGCCAAAGGTCACGAGTCTACTTGGTTTCCAGTCATATGACAATAAAGGAAGAAAATAGTGGCGAAAGCACCAATGCAAACATATACAAAGTATATACACACATACAAATACACATAAGCACATACACATAGATGGGGGTGGGGTAGGGTAGGAAAATAGAGTAGAACCGTGCAGACATGCAACTGATTCATTTTATGCCTATTAAGCATGAAGGGGCCTTAGAAATCATTTGCACACGCTGTTGCATGAGTTAACTATTGCATGAGTTTGGCAATACAGCAAATATTGGCAAAAAGATATGTACAATTGAATAGACTTTACATAGACCTTTTCAGTCTATGTAATGCCATTGCCACCCTTGCTGTTCTTGGTTTGAAGCAGTTTTTAAGAAGTTCATCCCATTGTCATGAACTTTGATGAGCCATCATCAGCCTTTTCTATCTTCCAGCCTTTTCTTTACTGATTACTCTCATGGACCTAAGAGGAAAAGGCTCAGACAGAACTCAATCCTGTATGTAGACATTTAGTTTATATGAACAAATCAGATTAGGAAAACCATATTTACACAATTTTTACCCCTTACCTCAAACCCTGGATTCACTTTGAAGTAAATGACCTTAAACAAATGTAACTGATGAGCCAAGTTTGTTGCCCAACGTTGTTCTGTAGTTTTAGAATGCAACTATCAGGCTAATATAATAAAAGTATATTTCACTAAAAACCAAACCAAAAAAAAAATGTCCCAGTGGAACATTTATTACAATTATTACATGTAAATCAAACACAATGAAATGAATACTGTTCACTGATGTTCAAAATGTAATCACACATTTTCTGCATCATAGTAAGTGTAGTAAGTGGACACCGAATCAATGAATTAAAAGACAATTCAGGTGTATTGTTTACTATGTGAATCTAAATCTTAGAAACAGATGTTTTGACTTAAAATACTGAATCTGAAAATACACTACATGTCCAAATGCACTGCCAATAGAATAGGACCCTCTAGAGCAAATAAACATGAAGCTATTGGCACCATGCCTAATGTCAGGCATGGGTTACAGGGGTATAAAGTCCCCCAGCATTGAGCTGTGGAGCAGTGGAACTGT
The DNA here is from genome assembly GCF_030463535.1 of Salminus brasiliensis. NCBI lineage: Eukaryota > Metazoa > Chordata > Actinopteri > Characiformes > Bryconidae > Salminus > Salminus brasiliensis. The sequence goes on from NC_132884.1 coordinate 32,133,552, forward strand.
GTTCTCTGGAATGAGGGTGCTCCACTGGACATGAGGTGGTGTGGTGATCATCCAACATCCTGACCTCAATAGCGCTCTTGTCGCTGAATGCAATCAAATTTTCACAGCAATGCTCCAGAATCTAGTCGAAAGCCTTCCCTGGACAGTAGATACAGTCACTCCAACAAAATTAGGATACTTTTCCATGTAGTGTATGTTGAGAGTCTTTATGTTGTTCATACAGCAATGTATTTTCTTTCCATATTTCAGTGAAAAATGTTTGAGTGCATTTGCATTGACCTTGACAGACCAGTCTAAACATGCCTAAAGGACTCTGCACTCTACCCTGCTCCTCTCAATGACGAGAGAAAGATTAATCATAAACCACCGCATATTGCAAAAGCTCACGCCAGTAATAATAGGATAACGGTCTTTGAAGGCACACAGCATCCTTACTTGTCATCTCACTCTGAGGTTTTTAAATTTTAGCACAACACACCAGTGATGGGTGTTTTACAAAGGTTTGAAAAGACACAAGAGTCTTTACATTTGCTCAAAAAGGTGAATATATGAATAATTAAGTACAATATGAATAATCTAATTTAATATATATCATTCAGATAGTATTACTAATTATGTGAATAATAAATTAAGAATTCTACTGGATGTGCTAATGCATAATGCCAGTAATATTAGAGCCAGGCCATAGTCCTGACTTTGATAACAGTTAACGATTGACAGCTCTAATCTCAGTTGACCATCATCACACAGTAATTTCTGTAGTATTTCCAAATCCATAAACATGGTGGTATAATACAGTGTTTTTGTAGCAAGAAGGTGTTGGTTTATACACAGCTTTTAATGTAGGGCATGAGCAGGAGTAAACACACCAAAAAGTGTAAACGCACCCAAGTCGCGTTTAAACCAGGTACAAATCCGATCACTCAAACCACTTAAGGAGGTGATCTAAAACACATTTGAGCCACATATTATAGAAGTGTAAATACAGCCATCTCTTCAAGATGCATTCAACAACCAAAACTCCTCCCAGTACAATCACAACACCTGTAATAATTGCCGCACAACGAGCGAATTTGCATATTCCATCTCACACAGCAATCTGATTTCAGTCTGACTAACCACAGATGCAGTTGGCTACCTAGTGTAAACGCATGTTATTAGCATACAATCCTGATACTAGTCTAATAAAGTGACCAGGCGTAAACAGGGTCAGATTGTTTCATTCTGAGGCAAAATAACAGGGTTGTAAATAGACTTGTAAATAAGCCCACCTAACTGTTCAACTCTAATAAACCAAAAATACCAACTAATCAACTCATTATCAAGCTCTTACTCAAATAGCCTCCCGAGATCCGGACTTTTGCTTGGTGTGCATTTTTAATTTCTCCTATTTGGGATTAGTAGGGCCCAACAAGTATAAAACTTAACTTAGTCTTTGTACAGGGAGTCGTTTTTTGCAAAAAACAATGTCCTCATGTGGTCTAAGTTTTAAAAAAAAAAGTATCATAGTGCAGAGAAGCAGAAATGTAATGTCCCCATATGAGGAAGCAGGGTGTCAAGAGGTTAAAGTAGGTGTGTCAAAGCAGGAAAGATGAAAACGTGCAGGGACAGTGGGTGACCACAGTGTGGTGCTACTAGAATACATACAGCCACAACTCTCCAGTTCTCTCTGGGAATTCACAGTGTGCGGTCAATGGAGTGCTATAAAGCCAGCTGACTTGAGTTCAGCACACTGGCTCTTAATGCTCATTCAGCTCAATCTCTCCACATCTGCTTTTAACTTCCCTCAGACTCAGAGCTCACATCTGATAAGGCCAGCAATCATCTCCACACTTCTGCTGCTGAAGCCAAAACTCAGCAATGAAGAACTTCCATACTCATACTGAAATAATTACCAATGATTCATATTCATACTGCAAAGTGTTCATAGTAATTCATATTCATAAAGGTATTCATTCTATTGATATTAACAGTGAATAAATTAATAGTGATTTATTTGTATAGTCATGTGAAAACGTTGGGACATAACCTTATGATAACCAAGTCTTGTTGCATGGAAGTGGAAAAAATGTTGATGTCAAAAACTGGTAGACAGGAAATATCTAACTGTCATTTCAGCCAAAGGAGAAATACCAGCTATTAGGGTGTCCTAACTTTTTCCTCACAGGAAAATTGCATTTATATTAATTACATTTTAAAAATTATTTTTTCTTATAATTTTCTTAATACATTTCTTTAGTTTTTTTAAAAAATATATTTTTAAATACATTAGTTGAGTTATATTACCTCCATCCCTTAGTATTCTTTAAGTGTAGAAAAAATCATAGGGTGTCCACATGACAGCAAACCAAAATATTTCAAAATGATTCATATTCATACTCAGTGTATCCATAATGGTTCAGAATAATGCATACACACACACACACACACACACACACACACACACACACACACACACACACACAAACACACACACACACACACACACACGCACACACACATACACACAGATGTTTTAATGTGAACCCCACATGTGCAAGTGTATGTGTTTCAATGTAGCACATGTACTGAATTACTGTTAAGAAGTCATAAAGCGCTAATAAGAAGCCTGAAATACCATATTAATGATGACATTGGACATGTACCTCTTATACAACACTGTTTTGACTTTGTAGAGTGTTTATGAGGAGTAAAACACTAAAAGACAAACACACACACGCAAACATTTGTTTTACTATATGTAGGGAGGACCTCTATTGCTTTTTAACCCTAAACCTAACCCCTAATCCTAACCTAACCCCGTATCTTTTCCTACAAAAAGTTATTTTGAAAACAGCCTGGTTAAAAGTAAGGACAGAAAAAGTGTTGTCCCACAGAGATAGTAGTACCAAAACACACACACACACACACACACACACACACACACACACACACACATACACACACACACACACACAGGTTAATTATAGTTGTTGGCTTGTATGCATCCATATGAAAGCCAAAGTGTTTTTATATGGGATCCTTTCAGTATCACACACAGACATGGCAGTGGGTGCCTAAAAGTCTTCACTGCACACACACACACACATGTGTGTCTAAAGATATCACACATAAGCTGCATTGTATATCCTGGCCAGTCCAGAGAACACAACCTGTATTTTAAGTGGCTAAAATGTGAAGTCATGGAGACCAAGCCCCTTCTGATAGGGGTGGAGTGGAGAGTTCACTACATAGCTTCCTTGGATAAGTGGAGCCAGTACGACATCACCTGATACACACAGCCCACTGTTGGTTGTGTTTACAGGTTTAAAAATAATACCCACAGTCATCAGAAATGAATTGATATCAGGTCCTGGAAACACAAACCACACAGTCAGGCTTATGTAATAGAGTTAACATCAACTTACAGAGTACAGAGAAGGAGAGAGGGGGATCCTTCCCAGTCTCCAGATAATAATAATAATAATAATAATAATAATAATAATAATAATAATAACAATCGGCCCAGTCCGATCTAGTAGGAGTAATCCAGGCATATTTTAACAGATCAGGTATCAACTGTTTTAATCCCAATCTTAACCACATGTGTTTTAATCACAGTGTTCATAGTGCCATCTGATGTCCTCAAGGCTCCATTAACGGACGTTATTGCTCATCCGGCAGCAGTGCGGATGTTCTCAAAAGGTAAATAAAAAAGTTTAGAGTCTGCAGTGTGGAAAACTTTTTACAGTGAAACATGAAAACAGACCATAATATCTGAACCTTTATAAAACTATCAAGTAAAGTCAAGTTAAGTCAAGTCAAATTTATTTGTATAGCGCTTTTTATAACTGTTGTTGTCACAAAGCAGCTTTACATAATTAGTAATTAGTAAAAGACAGAGACAAAAAAGAAGTGACGTAAGACGTGAAGGATCAAAGACCCCCAGTGAGCAAGCCAATGGTAACAGTGGCAAGGAAAAACTCCCTCAGAGCTGGAAACCTTGGGAGGAACCAAGACTTACAAGGGGGACCCATCCTTCTCTGGTCAGAACTATTTAAACATTATTGATAAAAATTACCAAACCAGGTACAACAGATAGTTAATAGTGGTGATATTAATAGTGGCAAATAGTCCATTTAGGAACATATTAACATGGTCATTAAACAAGTAGCAGTGGTAGGAGGGTGTGCCGCTGGTCTGGAATGGGTGGTCTGGTCTGAAGAGAGCTTTCATTACCGAGTGGAGGCTAATGCTAATGCTAATACACATATGCTATAGAAAACCCAAATCAGAGTCACAACAACCCACAATAAACCAGTTATTTCAAATCAGTAGACCAACAACAGATATCAGTCCAGAGTGTGTACCACCACACAAACACAGAAAGAGACTTGAATGGAGTGGTTTACAGGAGCTGAGATCTGATTGGTCAGGGAGGAGAGTCAAATTGGATTATAAGATATTAAACACACTAAAAAACAGACATTTTAAGAAAGGTCTCTACTAAACTAAATCAATAAGTCCAGAATGTCTCAGTATAGAAACTGCTACTAAAATTAAAGGGATTTTATTTCAGTATTAATCAGCAGCACATTAAAATAAACTGGTCAGGACATCCTTAATTGACAATAACAATAAAGAGACAAAAGAAACCAACATTAAAAACACAGTGAATAAATCAAAATATAAGACAATAGCTGTTTTTCTACACTATGACAGAGGCATTTGAACCAAAAACATGACTTTGTGTGTAATAAATACAATTTAGCTGGTTTTATTCCACTCAAATATTTTATAAATAAAAAAATAAAACAGGATAGAACAACAAAAGAAGTCGAATCAATCATGGTTTCTTGATATTTTACTGTATTCCTGTTCAAATTCTATGGTTGTTAGGTTATGAGTCATCATTAATATACAAGCAAATACAGAATGATGGGAAAGGCTTCAGATAAATAAAACCTGTCCAGCTCAGAACAGCACACACTAGCCTCCCTGTAAGCTTCTTGTCCTGGTGTGTACACGTCTGAGTGCACAGCAATAAGCCACCCGTTTAGAGCCTGAAATAAAAAACCTGGGTTACTCCTCTGGCTTACTTTCAGCCAGACCGGCCAGTTCAGAACCAGTTTGGTCTGCCTCGCTCTGCCCTGTGAGTGTATGCAGCCGCCTTAAGTTTCTGACCTCATCTTCTGCCCACCACAAACTAACACACACCCCAGCAATGAGTCTGCATGCATTTGGATGTTTGTTAATGCTCCGTTCTCTGGTGTAATAAAATGTGCCTATTGAGGCTGAAGAATCTGAAAAATTCTTCTGGAAGGGCTTAATGGGTTTTCCTGTTTTAGCCCAGAAAGACATTTACATTCCAGTCATTTCATTTGTCAGACGGTTCACTCTTAGAACTAATGTGTCACCTTTTCTGTAATTTTTTCTGCTGTATCATCTCTCCAACACATTCTGTATCAATTTCTGGATGATGTAACAAATGTGTGTGTAAAAGAAATCCAAAAATCTATTTTCCTTATTTTCTAACCCACCCAGCGGTGTCTCTCAGCAAGTTCAGTAAATATGGTGAACATCTGTCATTTTTAACATCTCTCATTGAAGATGATAAAGTTGCTTCTTTATGTATACACTAAGTTAAGTGACTTTGGTTGATGTCATTAAACAAGCCTATTTACAACCCTGTTATTTTGCCTCAGAATGAAGCACACTGATTTTCCTTTTACCTAGGGCTCATGATATCACAATAAACTCCACTTTGGCTAGTTTCCAGCACTGGGGACGGCTCACAGAACCTGCATGCTATAGTATAGTTGCTGTCCTCTCATTGTGTCCTCTCAGTGTGATATGTTGTTGGCAAGTTGAAGAGATTGTAGCCAGTTAGCTTTTAGCCTTGCACCCACTAGGGTTTGGCTTTCTTACTGGTAATAGTCTTATTGGTAATAAAAGAAGCCCATTTTCTTTTCATGTGTATTTAGCTCCTGTTTGTTGTCAAGGGAGTGGATGATGGAGAAAAAAAAGCTTACGTCAGCTTTTAGCCCAGTGCCAATCATTGTGTGCTCCCCCTGGCTTTTGCTTTGCCATGTTCTGAGTTTGAGCTCCCTTTCTAAGGACACTGGCACAGAAAAAAACCTATGAGTGTGCATAACAACCCGTATTCCCTTAACTAGTTGTGTCTGGAGGTGATGCGCTGCTCTTTAGTATCAACACCACCATATTGTCTGATGTAGCCATCACAACCCAGCCGATATGCTCATGTAGGGTTCACAAGGGTGAAACGTGGGCTAGGTGGGTGGGCACAGACTCTGAGTTGGTTTGTACATGTGTTGTTTCTGTGACCCGGTTGGGTCTTCTCAAATGGGCCTCATCATTACAGCCCATCCTAGGTCCCATGTGCAGTGTACAACCTAGATTGGGCCCATGTTTAACACCTCCTGGTCCCATCAATGACTCTCATGGGATCCTGGTGGGCATCCATATGTGGGCCAACATGGAACCCATGGACAAAATATAATGGTTCCCAGTTAGGCTACCCATACAGGCCCCATACAGGTGTCATTTTTTCTGGGGATTTACTGTTTAACCAGCTTTGCCTAGGCCTTTTATGAACCTAGGGATTCTATGTACTGAACATTCATTATTTATCTATACCAATGTAAATACAGTTTGACATTCTTGTGCCTCTTTAATAAATAAGTCACTGGCACATTGGGAAAAAATAATACTTTGGATTTACTTAATTCAGATGGATCAGTTCCACATGAATAAATGACATCAACGTAATTACTGACAAAGTAGGTAAAATTAAAGTAATGACTGTACGGGTGTGTCATATTTCATTCATGTGAAACCAATGTACACATTTGACTCTTAGAGTAAATGCAGTGTGCTGCTTTTTTTCAGTAGCATGCTTTGATTTTAAAAGCTTGCTTTTTTTCCCCCAGACTGGGCAGACCCAGTGTCCAGCCAGTTACAGAATTCAGAGCCTTCTGGACACCCACTCTTTGGCCTCAGCCAGACTTGAGATAATCTGAGGGCAGTGCTGTCCAGACTGGCTGTGGATTTCAGGCGCTCATCATGTTTGTTTAAGCAAGAGTCCTGACACAGTGAGGCTATGAAGGAAAGAATTGCGGTACCACCCTCCACACATGGTCTACAAGTGTTATGGCATTTTTATTCACTAAGACACGCTGAGGGGGCCAAGCAAACTAAGAAGCCTATTTACAGCCTCTGTGCAATGTCTTTCCACCCCCGCCCTTTAAAAGTATTCTTCCTCTTAACCCTTTAAACCATAAGGACCTGTAGTTCCACACTTCCTTAACTGGACAGGCCTAGAATTATGTATTTAATGCATAGTACTAACTGTCTGTAACTAATTGATGTAATAATAATGAGATAAGATAAGATAAGATAAGATAAGATAAGATAAGATAAGATTTTATTTATTTATTTTATTTTATTTCATTTTATTTATCCCAAAGGATTTTTTTTTCTAAAAAACAAATATAATTAAGATAATGATTAGCTCTGGATCACCAAGGTACTGGATGGATCTCCATCATTTCAGAAAACACAATTCCTCAGCCTTAACAGCTCAATGCTGGACAGGGATTGCTTAGCACTGGGCATGGTTACCATTGGTTCAAGTGCAACTTCTCCAGAGTGTCCCATTCTATTGTAGATGCTACATGTGATTTGACTGCATTATTAGGTGATTTTTACATATTTAGAATGATCTTCAGCATCTTCACCAACCTTACGGTTTCACATATGTCTACCATTTGTCTACAAAACCTATCAAGCTCAAAACTCATTTCTCAAAACAAAAGGTGTATATAATGTAAATGTAATAAAATGGCACATACACACACATGCATGCACACACTGCAGGTGGCGGTGCTATTAAAAGTTTCTCTAATCCCTCCTTCCTGTGATGAAGCTCTTCTGTCATAAATCATATTGGAATGTTAAGCTGAAAGCTGAAAACCACACATACACACAGACATGAGGAGCATGAAGGGGTGAGGAAAGTGACCTAATACAGAAGGAATGTTGTTTACATTCATAATCTTTTTACTGGCCACAGTTGTAAAAAGCATATCTCACAAAAAAGGGAGCCAACATATTGCAACTGTATATTTGGGTTGTATTCTGATAAAAAAAATAAAAATAAAAATGCATAAATTAAAATCAAATTATAAGATGATTATAATAAGATGATGGGAATGAACAATTTACATGCACACAATTATTTTGTGCTATACTGCCATTATTGGAGAAAGAAAAGTGTGTTTAATCTATGTAAAATTAAAACCAGTAATAGACTATTTAAAGCCTTGGAATGAAAATGTACATATTTACATATACATTTTCCCAAATCACACTGCTTTACAAATTAATTTCATGTAATATTTCAACATTATTATGACAAAATATATTTTTGTTGGATATTAAAATCTGAGATTAAATGCTCGATTATTTAAGCCCCAAAATACAGCCTATTTGCTTAGTATTATACATCAAATAATAACTTAAAAATACAATATTAATTAAATGCACTCTACGGTGCCTATGAATAAAGACTTGATTAGTTACAGAAACTGGATACTGGAAGGCAACTGTGAATACTGGAAATTACATACTTACATAAAATCACAATGTATTTATTATTTGCTTATTTGTATTTATTCTGTTGTTATAACCTGGAATGAGAGTAATGTTCAAGCCCAGTGTTGTGACACTGAATGACCCAGCTGTATTGTGTAAGAATCTGAAGCTCAGTCTCCTTGAGGAAATAAAGTCAAACACATGCTACAATGTCAGGGAGGTTAACAATATATGAGAAAAGAGAGATTATCATGTCACATATATACCAACACACTAGCAGTTTGAGTCATTGAAATCAGTACCAGTTAATCAGGTGTATGTCAGTGCCACAGAAAGGACTCAATGCTGCCACCAACTTAGAAACGGATATGGAACTTAAACCTAACCCTGGAGCCAACACTGTTGAATTTCACCAGATACGTCATTCTGTCCTCCATGATAATAATACAGGAATATTCATATTGGCTTGTCACCAACCTCTTTAATTATATTCCTAGTAACTCGGAGAGGACACTCTGTACCTCAGGGTGGGCGCAAGGCCACTGTAAGTTGCTACATGCTGTTGGTCTCACGGGGAAACTTTGGGAAAGACTGTATGTGGGTCAGAGTGTTTGCAACAGAAAACAAGACAGCAAACTCTTCAAAGCTGCAAGAGCTGATAGAACATTTTCATCTTTTCCACCAACTTCAAGCTGTGTTTGAAGGATTAACACACACAGAAATTTCATATGGTTTATTTAAAATATAGATAGATAGATAGATAGATAGATAGAGTCTTTGCTTTCTCATTAAACAGGCAGAACATGATATTTTTGACTTTGGCTGTGAGATCCTGAAAATTCGAAATAGATATACTTACTTCCCCATATCCTGCAAGCACACACACACACACACACACACAAACACAGAGCCCTAAATAGCTCATCTGGCCTGTGTTCAACACAGTGAGCATTGGACAGCCCCAAGAGCTGTCACTTCCCTTCTCAAACACACCTGATTCAATTCTGCAGTCACCAAACTATGCTGGCCACTATTGCTGTATACCTAAATCAGCTAATTCTAATCTCACAACAAACTGCATACAATTTTCATTATTTTTGAACTAATATCTTGGTGTTTTATTTAAACACAGTTAAACTTATACATACCACACACTCCAAACTTCTAGAGTGCATACACTTATCCAGAATTTTATTGGAACACTATGCCAATCCTAAAATACTGCCTCCATGCGCTTTCTAAACCGCTGTCGTTCTTTGTAGCGTGGATTCCACATGACGTTCTACCTCATCCTGTTCTACTACATCTCAAAGGTGTTGTATTTCATTTAGATCTGATGAGAGAGAAGCACTGAACATTTATGGATGGGTAAATTGCAGCCATGAAGGGATGCACATGATCAGCAACAATTCTTAAATGTGCTGTGGCATTTAAGCAATGATTGATGGGTGTTCATAACCCTAAAGTGTGGCAAGAAAACATTCCCTGTACCATTACACCACCTCCGCCAGCCTGACACAAAACATGGTGTCATGGATTCATGCTGTTGCATCCTGGACTCAAGTGGAATTTGTGCATATGTGACTAAAAGAGTTTTTCAGGATTTGTCCAATGTGTATTTAATGTAGTTTGACCCTCGTGCATATACACAAATTACTGGCGCAACCCAGACATGCAGAAATCAAACCAGTGAAATTTTATTACATCACTCTACACCTTAACCTAAACTTAACTTAAACTTAACCTAAAGCCATCCATTAATGCCTTATTAAGAAGCTCCATGAAGGAGAAAAGGAACATGAATGTAGCTGTAGCAACACTGTTTTCTTTAAGCAGACATGTATGTATTTGATTCTCCAGTGAATGGAAGCTGTAGCGTCAAACGTAAAATATGCATAAAATATCTTTAATGTGCAAATGTAAAGAATTGATTGGGGTACACTGTAATTGTATATGTATGAATTATATAAGCTATTGTTTGCTGTTGGTACCAAACTGAGACCGTTTTCTTCTTGTGATTGTTTAATTCCAAGAGATGTTGGAAAATGTGTCTTTTTGGTAGATACGCCCACATACACATTATATGTGGAAAAAATAGAGGATACTGGTCCTTTAGAAGAGTGTCAGATGGTGTAATATCCATTACAGTGAGCCATACCAGTGGGAGGTTCTGGGGATTTAATCCACACTTGTAAAATTGTGTGCTAATGCTGTTTGATCACTACCTACTCTGTTTAATTCTAGATTCCTAGAAATCCTAGATTCGCATTTCCTTTATATGAGATGACATGATGAGTTGGGTCCCTTATATTATTCCAATAAGATTATTCAAATAGTTTGAATTATTTAAAACGTATACAATCATAGTTATTTACAATAATAGTTAAAGGAACACTAATAGCACAGTGTAAGGTACTGATACCCCAGTAGTGTGTTTTTATATTACTTTCTTGATCAGCTCACTGTCAACATTGCTGAGGAAAATGAAGAGCAGCCCTAATTAGGAAGATAGGGAACAGCAGCGCTGTTTGTTGAGTAAGTTGAGGAACAGGGGTGCAGTGTGTTTCTGCAGGATGTAGAACTGCAGTTATTCTCAGATCTCTGCAAGCGTTTTATGAAGCAGAAAGAACTCAACATTTGTGTCCAATTTGGTCATACTGGTTTGCCTGAGAGCTATGGGCAGATTTACTGTCACCTTTGACAGGAAGGAAATCTACTGCAGGAATGCATCTGTGTGTTTGTGTGTGTGTTTGTGAGTATGTGCCTATGAGGGGGTTAAAGTGATGACTAAAAAGTGTGCTGTGGGTATCATATTTCGTATGAATAAAGAACAGCCCTGAATATTAAATAATAATGTTATGCATGAACATTAAATGAACAAAAGTATTGAGACACTTGCTCATTTGTTGTATCTTCTGAAATCAATGGTATTAAAAAGAGTTTATTCTGATTTTGTTGAAGTAACTGTCTCTACTCTCCAGGGAAGGCTTTCTACTAGATTTTGTTACTGAGGTAAGGTGTTAAATGATCACCACCTCACCACATCCCCAACTCCCCATCTCATCTCGTATCAAGTACTGGATGTGATGGGTCAGAACATCTCCAGAACATCTGGCAGGTCTTGTGGGGGGTTTTCTGGTATGCAGTGGACAGTACCTAGCAAATGTGGTCCAAAAAAGGACAACTGGTGAACCACTGACAGGGTCATGGGCACCTAAGGCTCATTAATGCAATCCATAAAGGCCCAACTTACAACTTACAGGACTGCTAAAGTCTTGGTGCCAGATACCACAGGACCTTTCAGAGGTCTTGTGGTTTCCGTGCCTCGGCTTGGTTATACTGGGACCTGCTCAGTATTAGGCAGATGGTATTAATGTTATGGTTGATCAGTGTATATTAACTGGCAAGCATGTCAAAATGTATCAAGTGCAAAACAAAAGAAAAGAGAGAGACAGAGAAACAAAAGTATAAGAAGACACTCGCATGCAGACGCTCTCATTTCTGCATTTCATACACTGCCTTTTTCCTTTTTATTTTCTTTGACAGCCCGCTACCACCCCCCCCCCCCCCCCCACACCCGCCTGGACAACATCTGCAAAAGAATTTGCAGAAATGTTTTGCACAGAGCTCATTGTTCTCAGTTGATTTAGTCTCAGATATGCACAGACACATTCAGGTTCACACTCCAAGCCTGATGTTCTCATGGTTTTGAGTTTGAAACTGCTCAAAACCATTAAACCATGGCCTTTGTCTGGGTCTTGGCCTCTGCACAAGTGGTTTTGATCTTGATGTATGGCCTCAGACAAGCCCATGGTGACATTACTCCTATGACAGTTTCACTGGGTAATAATCCTGCACCAGTAAAACTATACACAAGGCTTCCAACATATTTAAAGTGTCATAGTCTCTACTTTGCTTTTGTCTGTACAATCTACAACTACACATTAAACAGTGTGGAAAAAATAGTGTACCAACAGACGTGCATTCATTAACATAGTATGCAAAGTACAGAAGTGTGTGGTTTGGAATGCAGCCTTTGTATTTACAATGCACCGTCGTTTGGTGCAAGCTGAAAGCACTGATTTTTTGCTCTAATTGAACCCCCATCATTACTTTCTAATGTGTTATTGCTTTGTGAAAGCCTTGTTGCATGGCAAATTTGGACGAGCATGCTTGATAGAACAGACGTAGCAAGTTTAACTCGCAAGTATATACTCCAAGAGCACATCTGGGCACTTCGACTGTACTTGGCTAGATGCAGACTTTTGAATGGAACAGTACTTGGGCTACAACTGATGATGTTTCCTAAGTCCACAAGAACAGTGTGTCCAGCATGTTTTTTACATGACAACACAAAAAGATCCTAAAAGGTTAGCATGAGCATGCCAGCACAGCAGGGGGCGCTAACACCTAATATAGTTTGTCAAATTCACCAAAGACGCAATTGTATTGGCCAAAACAATCCTTAATTATTAAACATTGCTATATATTTTATTTACACCGAATGTCATTTGTACAGCAATTCTCCATAACTCAATTTCACACAAAAACCTGATTTATACCCAAAAACCAAAAAAAAAAAAAAAGTGGGCTGAGTTGCTGCCATTATGTCCCTCTGGGCGTCTGCTAGCCAGTGCATCAGAGCTGGGTACCTGGTGCTTTCTTCCGGTTGCATTGGTTGCCTAGTGACGTTTTATCAGTACCTGTTCATGAAGAAGCTGGTTGTGCTTGTGTCAGAGGAGGCATGTGTCAGTCTTCTCCCTCCCAGTGTCAGGAGGATTACATGTGATAAGGGGCGAGTACTATCAAGCGGACTGGGAATTGTGTTGTTACTGTTACCCGGTTGGGCTTTTCAAATAGGCTCCATCGTAACAGCCCACCCTAATCTCACATGAGTCCCAGCTAGGTTCCATGTGCAGTCTACAACCCAGATGGGGACCATTTTTAACCCATAGTGGTCCTATAACTGACCCTGCCATCATCCCTATGTGGGGCAGGCATGGAACCCATGGACAAAACTAGCTGGTTCCTAGTTGGGCTACCCATACGCGCCCCACAGAGACATGTTAGTGTCTGTAAAGGCACCAGAATGTAATTAAATGTAAGTGGACCCAGAAATTTGAATAAGAAGCAGGTGAATAGCTGAAGCTGACATCAGCATACCAAATTTATACAGAGGTGCACATCTGGTACTGGCTGACCAAACAGGCAGTGTCCAACAGTGATGAGAAAGCAAGAATGAAAGACTGCTTGATGTAAATGGAGTGAGGTTCTCCAAATGATCAACTATATCCAAGCAGGTGGGCAGAGGGAAATTCTGACAGGAATTCAGTTAGCTAGCTTTAAACATGCATATAATCGGTCCTATACCACTCCACTACCACTTCTTGATCTTCAACTGTCCATTTATCATTAAATTGTCAGCGACAATATTAATAAATGGATAAGAAATGAAATTATGCCCTTATGTAGTGTGTGTATGTCTAGAGCAGGAGATTAAAGGGTCAGAGATGGGCTGGTCTGCATCATGTCACTCCTATTCTGAAAACAAGACCCATTCCAGCCTGGCTTTACTGTAAAGCAGAATACTGAATGAAGAAGAATGAAGAACACACACACACACACACACACACACAAACACACACAAACACACACACACATTTAAACATGCACCCGAACCCACTTAAACACATTTAAGTGTCAGGCCTGATGAATGTTGTGAAAGATGGGAAACCACAAAAAGACTAATGTCTAAGGGAATTTACATACATCCATGACAACTACCCCCCCCCCCCCCCCACACACACACATATCCAACTCCTACACCACAAAATCATTCTTACCACCAAAACATTCTCTGGCAAGCGTTGCAAAACAGCCTCATCAGTATATAACTGCAGTGAAAGTATTTATCCACACAGCACTCTCACACACACTTTAGCTGAGCCCACTGGCTCCTCTCTTACAACAGCTAAACCACAAAGCACTTCACATCCAAACACACAATTTGCTGTGTTTATTATTCTCCAAGGGTCTGCTCTGTGAGCGTGAATACAATGTATTCTAATGTAATAAAGTGAAAATGTGTGTATTAGTTAGCCATAACATTAAAACCACCTGCCTAATATTATGTAGGTCCCCTTCATGCATCTAGCCTTTGCTCTCCATGCACACCACTGAGCCTTGGGCACTCTTGACCCTGTCACTGGTTCACTAGTTGTCCTTTCTTGGACCTCTTTTGGTAGGTACTGACCACTGCATACTGGGAACACTCCACAAGACCTGCCATTTTACAGATGTTCTGACCCAGTCGTCTAGCCATAACAACTTGGCCCTTTAGTACCCTGCTTCCAACACATCTACTTGCTGTCTTATACTGTATATCCACCACTTGACAGATGCAACCGTGGATGAAGATAATCAATGTTTCACTACACTTATCTTTACCTGTTTTAATGTTATGGCTAATTGGTGTATGTGCTCTGAGTGTAACTACTATGAAACAAATACGCAAAGTGGTAGTATATCTGGTATACCAGTCAAAAGCCCCTTTTAGCTACTGGGACTCTATAAAGAAGTGCAGAGCAAAATATGCTAATGTTTGCATGTTTAGCTGTTTTTTTTTTGAGTCAGACATGTTTGAGACACATTTCAAGTAAACAAGAAAATACAGTTGTCTCTGAATCACCTCCTGCTGTGTGGTCAGCGACATCCTTGCAGTTTGTCTCAGCAGCAGTTGGCATAAAAGCATATGAAAAGATCTGCCAGGCATTTAGGGTTAGCCTTTAGCTCACCATGGGTACCAGACCAAGTACCCTGCTTCTGTTTGTGAAAGAATAATATGAAAGGATCTGCCATGCTTTTGGGGTTAGCCTTTAGCCTGGCATGGATGCCAGACCACATGCTCTGCTTCTGTTTTCTAAATCGGTGAGCTTTGCTGCGGTCTTGCCTAGTCTTTGCCACAAGCCGAGAACCAGCTAGTATTGATAGCATGAATGATTTGTAATATTTAACAAGTTCCAGCAGACAGTCGTTGATGTGAATATGTATATGTGTATAGGAAGCCCATATGAGACCCCTGTCTTGAGAACGTCAGATTAGGTTATCTGTATACAACCTGTATATTTGGACTATCAGTTTTCAACATCACCCAATATCAGTACTGATGAGTGTATATACCCAACTGTCAAAAATATATGAATATCCTGATATACATTTTTGCCCAGTGGGGGCTCAGCGGTTAGAGCGCCGGGCTATCGATAACAGGGCTGTGGTTCAATTCCTGGGCTCGGCAAGCTACCACTGTTGGGCCCTTGAGCAAGGCCCTTTACCCTCTCTGCTGCCCGGGCGCTGGAGTTGGCTGCCCACCGCTCTGGGTGTGTGTGTACTCACTGCCTCTAGTTCACTGGTGTGTGTGTGTGTGTGTAACCACAGATGGGTTAAATGCGGAGGACACATTTCGCTGTACATAGTACAGTGACAAATACGTGCACCTTTACCTTTACCTTATATATTTAAATGGCTAATATCCAGTGGGATTTGTATAGTTTTATGCACCACAAACTTAATTTGTGCCTGACCATTTTCCAGTCTCTCCTTAATCAGTCCTAATGTAGTACTTTCACACTGTGCACACTCCTTTCTCTCTCTCCGGATCATCATTATTCCCTCTGCTCTTTCTCTCCCACAGCACACAAACACACAGTCCATGTGTTAGCATTTATTGGGCTTGTTCTAGTTGTCCTTTGACCAGTTCCTCTCTTGTGCCCACCTCGCTGATGACTGACAACCTGAGAAAGGAGGCATTCACTGCTCTGACGTTGCATTGAGTACTTACAGGAAAACATGAAGCTGGACGCATTTCAGGGCTGTAAAATTTCTCCCCTCAATGCGCTTTTGATGTCACACTGCTTGATGAGCACACAGTAGAGACAGTGTTAGCTTCCAGCCACCTAGCATATGAAAGAAACCCAAAATGCTGATTCATCACGCCTTCAGCCTGGCACTGGACGACAATGCAGCCAAACACACACACTGGAACTGCACAGTCAGCATCGAAAAGCTTTTCATGAAAAGGTGTTACATGAAAATGTCAACTATAATCATAATGATTTTATGATTTATTTTTTATTACAGCTTCAATTTCCTCCCAACTCTCAGGAACACACATGGTACGTAACTGGCTATGCAAAATTTCCCCTAGGTGTAAGTAAATGAGTTTGTGTGTGGTACCATGCGATGGACTGGCACCTTGTCCATGGGGGTATTCCTGCCTTGTGCCCAAAATCCTGGGCAGGCTTCAATCCCGCTGTGATCCTGACCAATTTTATATAGTGCCTTTCTCAATCTCAAGGAGAATCAATCACAATCAAGAACAACAACTGTCACAACACTCACAGACACACACCATTCTGCAGACAGTAGGGGGACAACTGCTCAGACCAAGCCACAAAGACCCTACAAGTAGCCTCAAGAGGTCTCAGAGCTGCAAAGTACTTTCACTCCAGTTGCCGGCATGGGAAGGCTCCAAGCCGTGACGTAGATCTCCTGCCCAGCCTAAATATACAGTAAGGCTACTTTAATTACCAGGCTAAATCAAAATTGTTGCTTTAATGGGACACAGATATGTATCCGATTTGTGGGAATCCGACATGACTTTCATGACTCTTTTTGCCTGTACGCATGTGTTTAGAGCTAGCATTAGCCAGCACTGGCAGTGCGGCAAAACAACAATGGAGGAGAGGAACAGCATGTTCGGAGGTGATATGCAAAACCAAATTAAGTGTGCCTGTGCGCCTATTCAGGGACAGATTTGTTCACATTACAGACAGATACAAGTTGCTTACATTTACAAATGTGAACCGTCAAGATAGCCAAATCCAATCTGAGCAAAAAACTGAAATTAATTAATGAGACCCGCAGTCACACTGGGTTCTATCCTCAAAAGTTTCGCATGTGAGATTCCATGCGTTTCAAAGAAATTTAAACAGGAGAATTTTGCATACATGACTTCCTGTCAACTTTTATACGCTAATTCACGTCCCCGACCAATAGTGCTGGGGCTCTGGCTGTGTGACCTATTATGCACTCTGTATTTCTCTGCTCTGTCCGAGCCAACATGGAGAAGGTGTTGACTGTTGTGGTTTTAAAATAGGGGATATTATACAGCACTTTTTGTGCAAAAGTACTACATGGCGACATGGACCACAGTCAGACGGGGGGGTGGGATTAGATGGTAATTACCTTTTTCCAGGGTTTTTGGTGCATTAGCTGTTTAAAACAGCTGAACCCAAATGTAGGACTGTTTACACTGCTGCTTCATGGCCCTGCTCACAGACATGCCCATTTCGTAAGATGCCGCAAAATGCAAAAACACAGTGACAACAACTTAAATCTGGCAGTGGTCCACTGAAACATCCAAGCCGCAGTGAAAAGTTGCTACAGCAGAGGGCTGTGGAAACATCCGAGGTGCAATGTAGAGACACTCTGGCGACTGGCCTAGGAAAATATTAATGCCACAACATAGTTGGACACTTGGAGGGAGGCCCAGGAGGCCTCATAGCTGCGATGTACAAACACTCAAATTTCAGAGCCTTGCAGAAACGTCATTTTGGGCCAACCAATCAGCATAAACATACAAACAATATAAATCAGTTCAAAAACAAAAAAGCTGAAAAAAAAGTTGAGGACATTCATTAATGTCTATGAAAATGTGCACTCTCAACATATTTTTATAGTTTTAAAAGCTACTACCAGAAACAAATGAATATTCAGACATTCCACAGTGTGTACAGGCTCTCTTATGTAACAATCCCCTGGCCAAAAGGGGGCTGTTACCTAAAGAACTAAAACATGCGGTTATGTGGCTCTCATGAGCGTAACTGCATTCTTCTGCTGTAAGATCACTCCTCTTTGTGGTTTAACATGCATCAGAACAAAAGGATCAGTGAACGCTGGACTTATTAGTGAATCAGTGAATCTTAATATGTGGGCATTTACAGGACATTTAATCTAGCTTTTGCACTTAATTACTTTTAGAAACTGTTCATAAACACTTTATGAACACTGTGAAGTTCTTCACAATGCACTTTGTGGTTTTACTGCCTATTTGGACAAACAGCAGTTAAAGCTCCCAGAGAGGTCATAACATGTTAATTCACTGACCACTTATGATATGTATAAACAACTGACCTCACGGCCATCTTTATGACATCCCACATCGTCACGGCGGAGACACGCGGCCTCCAACCAATCAAAGAAAACACTGAAGCCCGTGTTTACATGGAAAACCCAATGCGTAAACAGCCATGTGCTAAGCCAGTTAGGGCCTTTAAAGGATCTATTCATCAGCCTTCACTACTAATGCACAATCAGACGGCTGACGGAGGAGCACATTGCTGCCTTCTCAAAAAGCCATCTGTGCGAGAGCGTATGTGTGAGTGTGTGAATGTGTTTACTTTTCAAGTAAAGAGTAAACCTGACCGTGTGTGAGTGTAAGAGCTGAAAAGAGAGTGTGTCTGTGATACAGGATCACAGAGTGTGTGTGCGTGTGCATGTTTAAATTAGAGCAGTGGACCACAAAATATTTTAATAACAGTCACAACTTCAACCTCAAAAAGGGCTTATTATTATTATTATTAATTATGGTGCACGGCTCCCACGTAGCAACAGATTTTTTTGGATTTTTTCCCCTTTGGAATAAATAGGATGCATAGGGTTGTGCAGCCTTTTTAGGTCACAGTGACACAAATACACTAGTTATCAAATACAGAAACCTCCTGAAATACCAAAGTAACCACCTTGCAACACCATGGCACCCATCTATCCATCGCTTTCTAAAACCAGAGCAGCCACCTAGCAATACTATAGCAACCAACTGTATAACAAGCACTTAGCAACACCATGGCAACCAACTGTATAACAACCACTTAGCAACACCATAGCAACCACCTAGGATACCATAAAAAACACTTAACAATCTCTTAGGAACACTATAAGCAACCACCTGAAATTCCATGTCAATTGCTAAGAAGCACCCTCACAACCACCTTGCAACATCATAGCAACCACCTAAAAAAACTATAGTGACCACCAAGCGACACTATAGCAGCCACCTAGCCTAAACTGCTCAAGGTGCTGTAGGAGCAGAGCAAACAGAAGATTACAGTGAGTGTTGCTGAGGGGTCAGGGGGAAGGATGAGATGGGATGAGTGGAAAGGAGCAGTGTGATCAGTTATGAAACTGGCCACAAGCCTCTGACACAGCAGTACAAGAATATATGACCCTCTCTCTCTCTCTCTCTCTCTCGCACTCTGTCTTACTCAATGTGCTCTCTTATTCTCTTATTGCAGCACATCCCTCGTCACCTCTCTCTGCGGTTCCTGGCGGGCAGATGAAAATGAGGAGGGAGTAAATACTGATGAGTTATACTTGGTCTCAGGGGTGAAACAGCTTTGCTCATTTATAGATCCAAAGAGACCTTGAACTCCACTGTCCTACCTGATGGAAGTCAGTCCAGCATGAATCCTCCATCTGGCTAATGCCCTCTGATTAGACCTGCTTCTCTATATTGTCACCTAGAACAACACATACTTACATCCCCATATATAAAATACACTATATGGACAAAAATATTGAGACAATCCATTCATTTTTATCCTGATTTTGTGGGTGTAATTGTCTCTACTGTCCAGGGAAGGCTTCCTACAAGATTCTGAAGCATTGCTGTAAGGATCTGATTGCATTTAGCAACAAATGCGTTAATGAGGTCAGGATGTTGAATGTTTACCACCCCAACCCATCCCAAAAGTATTGGATGGAGCACCATACTTCCATAGAACACAGTTCCACTGCTCCACAGCTCAATGCCCCCTCTACCCCTCTACCCCACACCTGGCATTAGGCAATGGTGCCATGTTGATCTAGAGAGTCCAATTCTATTGGCTGTACTTCTCCACTGGGACTAGCTGTGCATGTGTGTGTGTGTGCATTTACACATCTGTGTCAACAATGGGTGCAATTTAAAGTAGCTGAATGTATTCATTAGAAGGAGTATCTACAATCTTTTGGACATATAGTGTACATTAAAGTCACATTCAGTAGTGAAAGTATGGCTAGCTGAACTGAAAGATAGAATGAGTGGCCTTCTTTTTGCAAGGCCACGGGGTTTGTTAAAACACCATTTGTCCCATTTTCCTGATTGCGCTCAAGCAGCAGCTTGTGCAATAAGACACAACAGCACAGGCCTGACACTAAAACGAAATGTGGAAAAGTCGAAGCAGAGCAAAGTGAAGCCAGATTCCAGAGAAGCAGAATCTGAACTGTTGCTGTTTTCACTCGTTACACAACAGTATAAATATCCTCATTTAGAAATTGCCTCAGGGAAAGTCATCATTACTCACTGTACTTCATCTTACTTACATATTTACACACACATATGTGTACACACAGACACACACAGTCATACTTAGAATGAATGAAATGGTCATGAACAGTAGCATACACACATATACACTCCCTGCAGTGATTAATAGAGAGGCCAGAAGGTATTTATTTTACATGCTCCAGATTTGGGAATCATTTATCTTACTGTTTATACAGAGCAAAAACCATCGCTGGCAGTCAAACACTCACTGAAACCATTCACTTACTTACTCTCTCTATATATATTAGTAAAATGCCAAAAATTAAGACACAGTTTTTACATGGCAGTAACTATGACATCTGTATACTTACAATATATAGCTACTGGCATTACTAAAAGACTAACACAGCAAAAACAAGTTAGGTGTAAAGTTGGACTTTTTCTAATGGAGATATTAGATCTAATGGCATTTATGGGTAAACAGGAAACAGGAAAACACTGAATGAATAATTAATGATATTTTAGAAAGAAAGGTCATTTCTAGCTTTAGAAATGTGAAAACCTTTAACTTAACGATAACAAAACCGCTATTCTAAATCTCTGGGACTCCAGAGTGGCACACTTGTCTAAGGTTTGGTCTTATTATAGTCCGTGTGGCCGGGAGTTCTAGAACATATGAATGGCCTCACTTTCTCTGGCTGGGTATGAAACCCACCTTACAGTTTTTTTCTTCTCTTAGAGCAGTGCTAGCCAACGTGGGCATCTTTTAGCTGATGTAACAGAATTGGCAGTTAGCGTTCTCCTTAGAGTGTTCAGCTGTCCAATGATGATGAGTTGGAAAAAAGCAAACCAGCAGCACTTGACAGTGAATTCCACACATTATAACTAATGAGTTAGGCCTTAATCAGGGTTGAAAAGAACAGTAATTAAAATTGCTGTCTAAATACACAAAGAACAGGGTGTTCATTTTTACAAACAACCAATAAACTAAAAGCAACACCCATATCTTGCTACTTGCTATCTTCCAGTTAGAACAAATGACATTGCAGAATTAGCCAATGGGTAGTTTACACATCTAATATGAACAACTTAAAGCTCTTATTTGTTCTAACAAATCTTCTATTACATAAACATATAAGATTACTATAGCTTTACAGTTACTAATAAAGGTGATAAGAAATAAACCCAAGCCACTCTAAAGAAACGTATTTATTATAAATGTTTCATGCCCCTCTTCTTTTTCATGTGGTCAAGGTTACCCTATCAGTCTGTAGGTTGAATATGCTTAATATCCAAAAAAATAAAATGTAGAAATGAAGTGACCAGCATGTCTGCTCCTGTGAAACAATAGGATAGAATAAAAGGTGGAATATATATATAAAGCGAGCAGGACAATTCTTGTACAAACTGCATAACACTACATAACGGAGTAAACAAGTGATATTTGTGTAATATTCTTTAATTTCACTCTACTTCCTCAGTCCACATGCTTCTTTTACTTTCAGTGTAAAGTGTGTAAACCCCATTAGGGGTGACTCAAAATGCAACTTACACTTTCCAACTGTAGGGGGAGCCCAAGAGCAAGAAATACCAATTCTCACATAATGCTGCTTTAATGATGTTGTGTTAGAAACAGTTCAATGTCTCAGAGGGAGGACATACTAGCAAACACAGTTAGATGGTGGGAATTGGAAATTAATAACACAAAAATGTGCAATGGAATGTGCTCTTACTACATACTGACTTCTTTTACATGTGTAGAATTAAAACATGCAATTATTAACAAGCACCCAGTCTAAACACACTTCACTGTCAGGAGCTGGATTAGATGGTGTAAATTGTAAGGAAGGAACAAGACTCTTCATATAATTATAATATTTAGGTTACTACCTATCTGTTGCCATGATTCTAGTCTGTATTTGGGAAGAATATACACAGAATTACTTTCTGGGCACAAGAAAATGGCACAATTAGAGCCAGTAATTACACCCCATCCATTAATACTGTTCTGCTAGATAATATTCAAAATAGAAAAGAAAAATTACTTTTTTTTTTCTTTTATAGTGTTTTCCTTCTACTGCCTTTGGTGAAGTTTGAGGTTTGACCTTTAACCCGGAGAGAAGCCAGCGGTGTGCCGCTGTTGTGAAGCTTTTTGGCTAGATTACAGCGCCTTATGTAAGCTTGTTATTTCCAACATACAGACCATGTGTTTATGACCCTACGCCAACCTCTGTGTGAGTGCATGTGTGTGTGTGAGTGCACTTGTCACACAAATAAACCCACTGTGTTGGAGGAAGCTATAGGATGCCATTTAAATAGAGTTAGACTTATACAAGGCTGGTGATAAAGAGGTCCATGACAAGGAAATATTGGCAGCAACTTTATGAAAGATTTTCATGGAGTTTGGGGAAGGCAAGGGGCGGGCATACACAAAGCATAGTAAACACTGCATGCAGGCTCTACATGTGCACATCTGTGATGAGTTAGATTGCCTTTTGCTCCCAGAGCAGTTTTAGCCATTCTGTAGAAATTACCACATATTATCTAGAGATACATTTATTTTTTCTCAGTAGAAAAGCCCATAAAAAGGAGATATAAAAGCATAAAAGAGTTTATTATACCAAGGTGCCTCCACAGGTCTAAAGTATGCACTCATTATAGGACATTGTTCTGGTAATCCAGAGCAACCTACAATACTGCATTGCTTTTCACTCAGAGAATGTATTCTTAACTAGTAGAAAACACTACTGCCTTGAGTTGACACCAAGATAGAAGACACAATACCCAAATAAAATATAATATTAGAGCAAGACACCAACTAGTAGAAGGATTTTGTAGATTTTAATAACAAACCCATACAACATACATTATATGTCCAAATATTTGTGGACACCCCTTTCTAATGAATGTCTTCAGCTACTTTACGTTGCACCCGTTGCTGACATAGATGGAATAGGACTCTCTGGCGCAGATAAACGTGAACCTATTGACATTATGCCTAATGCCAGACATGGCCTAGAGGGGTATAAAGCCCTCAGCTTTGAGCTGTGGAGCCGTGGAACGGTGTTCTCTGGAATGGTGCTGCTCCATCCAATACATTTGGGTGGGATGAGTTGGGGAGTTCAGGATGAGACTGTGTGTGTCTATTTACTGTGTTTGTCCATTTAGTGTATATGTTAATGTTACAAGCTGAAACATGGGATGTCTTTTACTACTTTCAAATATTCCATTCCATGTTTACCGCAGAAAGGCCAAGACAATGTCCAAGTGTTGTACTGTTTGCTTTGTGCTAAAATACTATTAGAAACCACAAGGAGGGGTAACACAAATTAGTGCTATTATTATTATTTTTCCTCATTTTTGGTTTTGATATTTGATATACCTTCAAAGGGTCTAATAGTCACAGTTCACCACTGGTTTGTATCACATAATATTGGTCTTCAAAACCTTTTATATTATATAATATCATCCCATGAAATCTTATATGCCTCATAGCATTACCCACAGACTTCACCCAGTATGAGTTTGTGCTCTGTTCAAAGCCTTAAACTCCTCTCTATCAGTCCATTTAAACAGAATGAAAGGTCTGCTTAGATTTAGGAGAGAGCACAAAAAAACCCAGAATATAAAGTGAACAATATGGTGTTGTATTCTGCAGGGCTATACTGAGGCCACACACACACACACACACACATACACACAAACAGCTTTCCCAGACCAGACCACAAAAGAAACGCGTGACAGTCTTTGTTAACATTGGCGAAGAGCTGAAGTATCCTATTCCTCCTCTCCTCTGCTCAGGTGTAATATCATACCCCAGGTCGATAAAAACATACGCAGTGGGGAGAAATCAGGCTACATGTCTCTGGATTTTGTGTTGCCTAGTGCGGGACACACATCTACTCAACACACACACACACATTCTGCAGTTTTTCACACCAATTGAAATCACTTGTGTCACTGTGAATCAGAAGAGGTATGTTACTGGACCGTACAGTATTAGAGCATTTTCACACCGCCATTGTTTGTTGATGATTATATCTGTAGTCGGAAAAAGAACTGTTTATTTAGTAGTAATAGTTCATTTGGCTAACTGGAAATAGTTTTAAGTTCTGCACTTGAAGCTGGTGCTGCTGGTTGTAATGCCATAATATTAGCATTTTAGTGGAACCAAATAAAAGCAGCAACCTGTTTACCGCACTGACAATCAATTCATGAATTAGGATGAAACAGACATTAGGTTCCATCCTGGGACAAAAAGTGAAAACAAGAATCAAATAGCAAGAGTGAGTGATAGAGAGAGAGAGTGAGAGAGAGAGAGAGAGAGAGAGAGAGAGAGAGAGAGAAAGAGAGAGAGAGTGAGAGACAGAGAGAGAAAGAGAGTGAGAGTTTCAGTTACATGAAGTCTGATTTAGTGTTAGTAAGTTTACAGAGTTATATTTAGTTGTAGTTGATTGTTGTGTGTGTGAGAGAAAGAGAGAGAGAGAAAGAGAGAGAGAGAGAGAGAGAGAGAGAGAGAGAGAGAGAGAGAGATCGAGAGAGAGGGAGGGAGAAAAGGTCTGTCATGTCTTCCATAATTGGCATCATCACCTGACACTGGCATCGGTGTTGGCACATGGCTCTGTTTCCATCATGCCACCGTCTATGGGGGGCCAGTAGAGGGGCAGGTTGGCACACACTCATGTTCCATCTTAACATTTCTTACAAACACGCACACATACATACACACACACACACACACACACACACACATACACACACACACACACACACACACACACACACACACACACTCTAAACATGCCAGTCTTTCCTATGCCAGTTATGATCATGAAAGAAGCCATTATAAATAAATTACAGTATTTTCTTCTTCAAAAGAAACATTAACTTAATGTGTGTGTATATATATGTTTGTGTGTGTGTGTGTGTGTGTATGTGTGTGTGTGTGTGTGTGTGTGTGTGTGTATGTGTGTGTGTGTGTGTGTGTGTGTGTGTATGTATGTGTTATGAAAGCCACATGAAAAAACAGCTGGTTTCCATTCTGCACATCATCCCATTCCCTCCTTTCTCTCCCTCTCCATGTTTGATTCAGTGATCTTTGCTGTCAGTTATTAGAGCTCAGTTTGAGAGTAGAATAAACTCTGTACTGATGTAATGATTGTTTTGCTCCTCAGGGAAGTTAGTTTTGCATCATGAAGTAGTTTCTATATTGTGTTCTAATACACTGCTGGACATCGCATTGTTGTGTCCAGTTGCACACATTTTGTCCAGCCAAAATTGCTGGAAAAACACATTCCGCATGTTACATTGGCAAGATCACAGATTTCACTCTCTCTCTCTCTCTCTCTCTCTCTCTCTCTCTCTCTCTCTCTCTCACACACACACACACACACACACACAAACACAAGAGCAAGTGCACATTACAAATCATAACTTCAGATCCAACAAAGGCTTAGTGAGCCTGAAGTGACCTTTTTATAGATGCTTATTGCCTCATGAACTCCACAGCCTAGACCAGCGCAATATAAAGCATGAGATATTTCAAAAGGTTCATCAACTTTATGTAATCATTAAGATGAGTCAGCCGTCAGATTCTGTATTAAATTAGCTTCAACTAAACAGTGCTGTTCATTTACTTCCAGTGCTTCTATAAACTTTCATGCATGTCACTTGATCTAATGTCATCTTTAGGGGGCGTGGGGGTCTGCAAGGTCACTCCCATGCATTAGATTGTTAGCTGAAACTAAGTGAAAAAAGGTACATTTGACACAGTTTTTCAAATACTCTGATATCATGATGTTAACTTGCACATTTGTGGTGTCTACTATATACAGAGTTTACTCTTTCCTCTAGAAATTCAGAGACAGCATTGTGATGCTGATTTTGTTTCCGATAGTAAGCTTTATTCCTGGTACAAATCAGGTTCGGAGTATGTGGGGTTGAGTTATGGAGACCTGCTGTTTAAACCACACAGTGTAAGAAAATCTTTGTTCAGTTTGGGACTGTATTCAGGTCTGTTTTGGCCTCTCCATCCAGACAAGACAGTGGTGTTAATACCTCAAAAAAGGTTGACTGAGAGGCGCCACCGCCATGTGGGTACAGTGGTTTTCAGAAACACTGCTGGATTTACGTATTACAAGGCCTTAAATTTATTAAATTCTCTTAGACACAGTTAAGCTCTGTTGAAATCAGAGTGAGTCTGAGGCTGTTAAGAAGAGGTGCTGTCCGTCTAGGCCCAAACGAACACTGAAGCAGTTTGTTTGTGGTAAAAGCGTGATCTTTCCTGGATCTGACCCCAATCTGACCCAACTATCAGGTGTACTCCACAAGTTTGAGCTGAATGGCTCTCAATGCATGGGATAACCTGGTATGTCGCCCAGATAATTACTACAGCTATGAACAGATGCCATCTCTGCACATGTTAAACTGCACAGAAAATTACACTAGTCTGGAGCGCAGGACCTTCTTCTTTTATTTATTATGGTTCCTTTTTTTTTGTTGTATGGTTGAAATTTTCCTAGCGTGAAAACGAATCAAACCAATGGGAAAATGCTCCAGGTTTGCATACTCTTTACCAGGATGAGACCAGAGCAAACTACAACTCTAGCTGTTAAACTCCAAGCAATTTCTGAAATGTATTTTCTGAGAAGCAACCCTTGAGGTTCCTTACTTTGATCAAAATAATGTCTTGTTTTGGTCAGACTGATCTCAAAATTGTGCAAACTCTATTTCATTTATAGAGCTCCTCCACAACTCAGAAATCTTTCAGCAGTCTTTCAGAGTGAAAAGAGACCTATGCTATTCTCATTTGTCTCCTAAACTTCTGGCAGATCTTCTCTTTTCTTCTAATGGGGGTTAAGAGAAACCAGTGACCTTTCTGTAATACAGTGCAGAGATCTTCTTTACTTCTCTTGCCACAAGGAAAAGAAACCACACTTTGGGGTGGTAGTATGTGATGTGGCAACTCATCTGTGGTTCTTGTCCTCACTCAAAGCTAAACTGGCATAGTTGTGGGCAGTTTAATTTTTTACTGATATAAATTTGGTGCAATGATTTAATAACGGCAATACATTCAAATATGCCAGTTTGCTGATTGGCAAGCGAAAAAAGAAAACTTGTCTGGCTTTGAAATGTGTACACTCTCCTTGGAAGAAAGTGAATGAAAATATAAGAAGTAAGAAGTTAGTTTTAATTACACTCAAATCCATGGACTGTTGCTCTGCCTAAGGGGATTTCCTGTCTTGTGCCCAATGCCCATTTCTGGTAGGTGCCTGACCCACCGTGACCCTGACTAGGAAGAAGAAGATAAGTCAAGTCAAGTCAAGTGGGTTTTATTGTCATTTCAACTACATACAGAGTACACAGTGAAACGAAACAACGTTCCTCCAGGACCATGGTGCAACATAGACAGTGCATACAAGACACAAGTGCAACACAAACAAACAAGTGCGGACAGACACAACACAACACAGTACAGACCAGAGAATAATAAATAATTGACGGTAGATAAGATAAGAAGACGGATGGGCTGATTATACTCAAGTACAGTACATATCTTCCAGAATAGTACTCAAGTACAATTATTCCTGTATTTTGCACCCTGATCTTGAGCCTTAGAAGGTCTGGCATTTACATGCGCTTTGTATCTGGATAGTATCTGGATCTACTTTGACAGGATTCTGTTTACACTTGTCATTAGTGTGTCCCCAGTGTGACCAAATGAGATGAATTTCCACTTTACTTTCTGTAAACGATGGTTGCTCATTAAAACTGTCCTGCTCCAGGAGACTGTGAACAGTTTAGAGGAACAGTGGGTGTTCCACAATGCAGTGAAACAATAGATGGTTCTCACACTCCTTTAACGGCTCTAGCAGAAAATGTGACAAACTATTCACGTCGCAGGGAAACAAACTCTAATACTGCTAAAATGCTGGTTTATAGCTCAAGAATGTGCTGCTTGCCTAAACACAGTTTACACAGTTTACATAAAATCTAGGCAGGATCCATTTCTGACCACCTATGAATATGGTTTGAGGGATCCAATCGTAATCCAATCACAATGCGCACCTGACTTTTAATGTGAACAAATGAAATCAGAGATCCGATTGTGATCCAATCAGCAAAAAGACATGTTAATTCTGTAATGCTGTCCAGTAAACACAAGACATGGAGAAACATTGATTCGTTCTTCTGCATGTGACTGGAATGATAATAAAGTTTCTCCTGAGCTTCTGGATCTGGATGAAGTACACTGTTACATTACATAAAATATTTCAGTTTGAAAATAATTCAGAATTACATTTACAAAAAATACAAAATCTGCTTGCCTTTAAATCCTGACTTCAACAAAACTCTAGAAGAACATCTGTGAACATGAGATAACTAAAAAAAGTCTGGTGACTGGTGTGTATGTGAGCTTACTTCTGCTGTTGGAACATTCTGAAGCGTAAGCTAAAATCTGTTTTAATATGGTCTATGAATGTCATAGTCAGGAGGTGTGAAAATGACTAACAATGTACGCTGGATGGTCTATTTTACAGCGTGTTAATAACACAGCCATGAAGTGTTTTAATGTTCAGATTTCCTTTATCCCTGCTTTAGCCGTTTCTTTCACACTTTCTCTATGGAAGAAGCCCCTTTTATCCCACCCCTCCCCCATCCCTCGAGGAAATAGCGTGGAATTATGCAACCACCATCATTATCACACCCCTTTGAAGTTCAGGGTGGGGGACTGGGCTGGGGGAGTTCTTCCTGTCCCAGACGCCTGTTTGTTTCAGACACTCTTGGCAGTGGTGGTGGTTTAAGGTGGCTGACACTGGACTTGTTCAACAGTTTTATAATGTGAGTCATACAGGTTACTGTATCTGAACACTGAGCACTAAAACACACTGTCTAAAGGGAGACCTTGAGAAGCTCTGTTGAGAAGAACACACAGGTTTCAGCTTTTTCGCCTGTAGTAAAGACCCACACGGAAATGTAATATATATCACAATATATGCATGCATATATATTTACATGTTTATTTATCATATATTGGACATACATCAGTGTCAGACAAGAGCCAATTGGGCTTTCTCAGACGCTAATGGCAAAGTGGCAGGGCTCCAACTCGTGACCCATGAGCCCCTAAGCCACCTGGAGCACTCATTTGGAGCATTTCTATTGGTCCATTCATCATGAAATTTGGACACGATGAAAAAAAGAACAAAATAAATTATGTCAAAAAGTGAAAGACGGCAAAAATGGAGACACAAGATTTTTGTCTGGTGGTGATGAAATGCATAATAAATGAACCATACACATATTTTTGATAGGTAGATGAATATATATGTAATGTAATATGCATGGCATAAATTATCGCTGTCCCACATCTGGAAGCTGTTCTTAACATTGTTTCAGAATTTTCTGACCAATAGAAATGCTCCAAAATGACTTGATGATCTTTTAAACATTTAAAGATTTAAAAAATTATACCGGCTGCTCTTAACGAACTGGCGCATTGAGAAGATAAACAAATAAATAAGTCCATGAATGTTCATATATATATATTATTCAAATATATATATATATATATATATATATATATATATATATATATATATATATATATATATATATATCATTCCATTTTAATTTAAATCAATTGTAATCATTTCAATCAATCATTTATTTATTTAAATGTATACTACACAAGCTCTGACACACATAGATGTTTAAAGGGGTGGGTGGAGGACTTGCAATATGAAAAGGCAGTCTGTCTACGTCATTGCTCAGCTTTAACAGTGATGTTTCCAGGGGACCAGGAACCAAAACAATCAGGCAGTTTCACCAGTTGTCTCTTTTAATGACAGTTAGACACTAAACCAACACTTGTGCTTGTCAATCAACCATGCAAACAACACTACCACCCCTTCCTTAAATCACGCCACCAACACTTTCCCACTTTCCCTAGCCAACCAGAGGGTCCCCTGCATGATCTAAGGCTTCAGGCTCAGCCTCACCTATGTTAATCTGGCCCTGAAAATGTGTGTATGGGTGTGTGTATGAGTGTTCTGAATATGTACAAGTACACACACACACAGACTTCATCATAGAAGTGGAAGTCTCTGTGTCCTTGGTGCCAACTTGTCACCTATAATTTGCTCACTGAAATCCTGGTCCATGTGAGGCTCTCAGAATTCCTGAGGAGCTTCCCAAAACGGGTCACATGATATTGTTTTTGTGTGGGCACACAAAGGCCCAACATTTTTCTGGGCTGGGAAGTGGTGAGCGAAGAGGGGAAAGCTGTAATAACTGAGCTTTATAACTGCACTTTCTTCCTGTAAGAATACACAACATCTGTTTAGAGTTTTATGAAGTGCAAACAAGTTCTTAGATTCAAACAGCTTTAAAGCACCAAGAATAAACCGGAGGCATGAGAGACACATGATCTGTTTGGAGTTGTTAGTGTTAGTGTTTGGCATGTGCGTGCCACTCTGTGACGTTAGCATGACACACTCTGACACAATGTTACCTCTGAACAGGAATGACCTGGATTACTGTTGGATTAGCTGTAGTCAATACTGGGCCAGGCTTGAGAACAGCGCTAGCAGCAGCAAATCAAAAGCTCAGTGTCAGTGTGGTCTAGAAATGGTTGGCTGGTTGTCCCGATCATGTGACGAACATATTACAGAGGTAATTATTACGTTTGCTAGATTAAACCGAGTATAAAAATATAAAATATATTGCAGCTGTCATACAAAAGTTTTGGCACCTCACATTTTAGCCTAAAGTGTGTGGACATGGCTCTATTAGCCATATTGGATGTGACATTGGATCAACCATATAGCTTAGCAACAAACACCAACCACAACAACACTGCAGAGCTAATAACACATTCACAGTTTCTGCAGGGACTGCATTCTTTAGTTTGATGATGGCAGTCAAAGTTCTATGATAAATGGACCAATAGAAATGCTCCAGAATTACCTGGTATTAAATATTTTTACATTGAAAGTTAAGAAGGTATTTCCTTCTGCTTAAAAAATAAGATTTATGTTCGACGCCGACAAAATGGGATAAACAAATGGCGGGAGAGAGCAAGAGAGAGTGTTTATGTCTATTTTGAACGATGTCAGGACAGGGTTTCTAAGGTTTCTAAGGCCAGAGTTGATAGAGGGGAGCAGGAGTAAATTTGGAAGCATAGCCTTTTCTTGGTGAATCATCAAAGCATTCCTGCTGCTGAGGGTCAGGTTTTTTCAGGGTAACTGGGGGGCTTTAAGTCTGCAGGCTTTATGACCCCGCAGGGAATAAACACAGCAGACTAAAGTCCAAAACAGAAACTGCTAAGCAGAGGGAGCCTCTTAATGATTTACTAAGCATTAGCCTATTGCTGTTAACATTTTAAAGTACAATTTTGAGATTAAGCACCGAAATAGGTGTCAGTTTAGCACATACAGCAAAAATACCACTGATGTACTCACACACTGCTACTCGTAAAAACAGACTTTAAAAAATTTAAAATTAGGTCATACCCACTTTTCTATCAATCAGTGGTCACACTTGACAATGATTAATTAACCAATGGTATTTGATTAGCAGCACCTGGCTGCTACTTAACTCTTAATTCCTATTGAAGCAGTGAGGGTGTATTTAATTTTTCACATGCTTCTTCTGCTTTTTTCAAGATTTTCTTTTATAAATTAAATAATTGGGATATTAAATAATGACATTATGTAATTTGTCATGTGTTGTTGTTCATTTTAGAATGTATTTTCTGAATTTTAAGACTTGCTAAGGACCAGATGTTTTTTATTATGTCCTGAACCTGGTTATTTTCACACGCTGATTTAAGTAGTGGTATGAGTGTTGCTAATTCTGCTAACACACTTCCATTACTTGTTAGCCACATTAGCCTCTATGGCAGACCTGCTCTTGCTAGCTGAAAGAAGCTGTCAATTAGACTTTTCACCAAACTATCACTGTCTACATAAGATAGTATGATGTTAGGGTTAATGCCATAGGCTTGAGTATTAACATTCCCAGCACGTGTGCAGTCTCTAAAAGGCTGACTGGCTCTCCTCCACCCTGCTGAGAGAGAGGAACACCAGCTGTGTTCTCACTCATGCCCCCACAACAGGAATCTAACCTTGACCACGTATGTATGTCCATCACTCATCCCTAGCACCTCTTCATCCAACCCATCTACCAACCCTCCTTTCATCCAGCCTGCTGACTGTACTGTCACATGCATAAGCTGGAAGTGGGTCAAGTCCCAGATCCAGCTTCATTCACCTACTGAGAATGCAGTCAGTATTTGACAAGTAAACACCTCTCAGAACTAAATCCATGTTAATACTCAATTTTATCCAAATTCCAAGAATATTTCTAAGCAAATAATTACTTTAGAAATATTGGGTCTAAGCTAGAATTCTGTATGACAGAAATGAGAAGGGTTTTGA
Organism: Salminus brasiliensis; assembly: GCF_030463535.1. Classification (NCBI taxonomy): domain Eukaryota; kingdom Metazoa; phylum Chordata; class Actinopteri; order Characiformes; family Bryconidae; genus Salminus; species Salminus brasiliensis. The sequence continues at coordinate 32,166,948 of NC_132884.1, forward strand.
TAGATATTGCGCCACATGTATATTTATTTTTCTCTTAATCTAATTTGATCCTCTGAATATTGCGATTGACAAGGAGTCAAAATCCGTGTTGTGCTGCATGCTAGCTAAAACTGCTGCAGACTGCTATCATCATAAAACTGGCAAGCTTCACAAAATACCCCACACAAGCCAACAGGCCTTACCAAATATAACTAAATAAGTTGCTTTGGCAGTTGTGGAATTCAGTTTTAGTAGCTGATGTTAGATATTATACAATAGTACTGGTGTAATGGCGGAGACATGGAGGCGTAAGGAGGAGTAAGTTGCTTGAACTGGATTCCCAGGTTAACAGAGTCAATAAATTGAGCAATTAGAAAAGAAAACCAAGAGAGAAGTAAAGCTGAAGTAACATGGGTAGCCACAATCTAGACAACATGCATGACCTAGACAAGATAGAACAAGGGTGTAACTGGATTTCCATTCAAACATTTAGCAGATTTTTAAGCACTTGTCCAAAAAGTCCGTAAACAACATACAAATAGATCAGTGTTTCCATGCACTAAGCTGATTCCTGAAGATCGTGACACTTTCGCACAGCACAGTGCAAATCTAGAGTTTCCCTTACTGCACATGGCATAAACAGTGAAAGGATTCTAACATCTAACATTGCATTGACTCTCTCTGTCAGCTCTATGTGGTTGTAGTTCAGAGACTTCATGTGACATTAACTATAACCACAGCAAGCTAATTAGGGTCTGGGTCTTGGTAAAAGTTATCTAAGAGCTACTGCTTGGTGCTCTTCTGCTTTTTTCACTTTAAAAAGTGAAAAATACAAAAATAATACACAAATCCCTTAAAATCTTGAAAATATTTGTATGCTTTTTGGATCTACTGTCTTAACCTTTCTTTGCAACAGATATTTTGGGGGCTCTGCAACAGGCATCAGGGTGCTCAAACTTTTGCATGCCCCTGTATATATACTGTATGAGCAAGCCAAGAACCAATTTAAACCCTTTATTGTGAACAAGTGGAACACAGAATTGATGCTGAAAGGTGTATGAACAATTCATGGTCATTTTGGGGTAGCCTTTACTGTAAGTATTTTGTCAATAACACAGTGCATACACTACTCAGGCAATAACATTAAAACCATCTGCCTTATCTGGTGTAGGTCCCCAAGTGCCACCAAAACAGTCAAGTCAAGTCAAGTCAAATTTATTTGTATAGCACTTTTTACAACTGTTGTCGTCACAAAGCAGCTTTACATAATTAGTACTTAATAAAGAACAGAGACAGAGAAGCAAGAAGGAATAACATGAAGCGTCAAAGACCCCCGTGAGCAAGCCAACGGCGACAAGGAAAAACTCCCTCAGAGCTGGAGGAAGAAACCTTGGGAGGAACCAAGACTCACAAGGGGGACCCATCCTCCTCTGGCCAGACTGTTTTAAACATTAATGATAAAAATTACCAAAGCAGATACAACAGAAAGTTGATAGTGGTGATATTAATAGTGTCAGACAGGCCACCAAACAGGCAGCAGCGGCAGGCGGGTGAGCCATGGGTGGTGGCGGGTTGGGGGGGGACCCGCTGGCCGGACTGGTAGGTGGCAGCTGGTTAGATGCAGGTAGACGGGACCTCAGCGGGCAATCTTCCTGCAGATCGGGCTGGGTGGCCATTTACTCGAAGAAGGTAAAGAGAGAAAAGTTAGTTCTAAGAGGAATTTTATGGAGTGCAGAGAATGTTGAGAATCAGCATCTGGGTATGTCTGACGACTCCGGCAGGTCTGATTATCACAGCATAATTAAAAGGAGAGAGTCAGAAGGTAACACGGACACGGGCGTACCCTGAGAACACCAGCATCTGTCTGCTCCACCGTCAACAAACCTGAGTGATCGCGTGTAAGCAGCGAGACGACAGCTCCAGCATCTCAGTGTACATACAATTCCCTGGGTCCGCGAACCCCTGGACCTGCAGCCCTTATCTAAGAAACATTAATTACCAAAAGCTAAACTAAACATATAAGTTTTTAGCTTAGATTTAAAGATTGAGACTGTGTCTGAGTCCCGAACATTATCTGGAAAGTTATTCCAGAGCTGGGGGACTTTATAAGAAAAGGCTCTTCCCCCTGCTGAGGTTTTCTGAATTTTGGGAACGAGTAAGAGGCCAGCACCCTGAGATCTAAGTAGTCTTGATGGTTCGTAATATACTATAAGATCCTGCAGGTACTCAGGAGCAAGGCCATGTAGGGCTTTTTATGTTAATAAAAGAATTTTGTATTCGATACGGAATTTAACTGAGAGCCAATGAAGTGCTGATAGAACTGGACTGATATGGCCAAATTTTCTAGTTTTAGTAAGGACCCTGGCTGCAGTATTTTGCACCAGCTGAAGTTTATTGAGGTTCCTGCTGGAACAACCTCACAGTAATGCCTTGAGGTAATAAAAGCATGTACTAGCTTTTCTGCGTCTTGTAGTGATAAGGAGTTTCTTAGTTTGGAGATGTTCCTAAGCTGCATAAAGGCTGTTCTACTAATATTAGCTATATGTTGCTCAAATGATAAATCTGAGTCGAATGTGACGCCAAGATTTTTAGCTGCTAAACCAGGAATGATGGAAGAATCAGCCAAGTCTAACATTAAGTCTGATAGTTTATTTCTAGAGTCTTTTGGACCTAAAAGGAGAACTTCGGTTTTGTCACTGTTGAGGAGAAGGAAGTTATGTGACATCCAGAGTTTTATATCCTTTACACAGTCCTCCATTTTCTGTAATCTAAATTTATCGTCAGGTTTGGCTGATATATAGAGCTGTGTGTCATCTGCATAGAAATGGAAATTAATGCCATGTCTGCTTATAACTGAGCCCAGTGGTAACATGTATAATGTAAATAATAGTGGTCCTAAAATTGAGCCTTGTGGAACTCCATATCTTACTTCTGCGTAGTTTGAAGATAAATCTTTTATCTTTACAAATTGGAAGCGTCCCGTTAGATATGATTGGAACCATGATAGGGCTGTCCCTGTGATTCCAACCATTTTCTCTAATCTTTCTAGTAATATAGAATGATCTATTGTATCAAAGGCTGCACTAAGGTCTAGTAGGACTAATAAAGATACGTAGCCTTGATCAGAGGCAAGAAGGAGATCATTCGTAATCTTCACTAGGGCTGTCTCTGTGCTGTGATTGAGTCTAAATCCAGACTGGAATTTCTCATACATGTAATTTTTACTCAGGTATAAGCAGAGTTGTTGGGCCACAGCTTTTTCTAATATCTTAGATACGAATGTTAAGTTTGAGATGGGTCTATAATTAGATAATACGCTAGGATCAAGATTTGGTTTCTTGATTAAAGGTTTTATAACTGCTATTTTAAGGGTTTGGGGTACATGCCCAAGGCTAAGGGATGAATTTACAATTGTTAAAAGAGGTCCGAACAGCTCTGACCCATTGAGGCATGGGCTCCACAAGACTTCCGTAGTGTCTGGCAGCAAGACGGTAACAGCAGATCCTTTAAGTTCTGTAAGTTGTGAGGTTGGGCCTCCATGGATTGCATTAATAAACCTTGGGCACCCATGACCCAACTTCGAAAATGTACATTCAAAAACAAAGCACACCCTCTTTGAATTTTGTGCTTTGCATATAATTCCTAGCTGGCCATAATAAAAACAACATCTTTAGCAGCTCTAAAAACTAGGTAAATACAACCTCAGATGAAAAACAACACAAAACAGATTCCACCATCTGTCATTTTTTCTTTAAGTACACCCCATGAATCAACAGCTTGTAAAGCCACCTTTAGTAGCAATAACTCAGCAATCAGTCTCTCATATCATTCTGGAGAAATTTTTGCTCACTCTTCTTTACAACGTTGCATTAGTTCATTAAGTTTTGTAGGCATTCGTTTATGCACACCTCTCTTAAAATTCTGTCACAAAATTTAAACTGGTTTAAGCTCTGGACTTTTTAAAAAAAAAATGTTTTCATTTATAGCCATTCTGTTGTAGATTTGCTGGTGTGCTTGGGATCATTGTCCTGTTGCATGCTCCAATTTTGGCCAAGCTGTAGCTGTTTTCACATTTGGCTCTAGAGTACTTTGGTATACAGAAGAATTCATGGTTGACTCCATGACTGCTAAGTGCCCAGGTTTGTGCTGATATGATGTGCTTGATTTTTGCCAAATGTGACACTATGCAGTACAGTCAAACATCGCCAATTTGTTCAGATCTGTCACTTGGTTTCATAATTCCAGAAGTCTTGTGGTTTGTTCAGATGAAACTGAAAAAATTTAAATCATGCTGCCATGTTCTTTTTAGAAAGATGCTTTCTAATGGCAACCTTCCCAAACAAGCCATACTTGTTTACTTGTTTTTCTAATGATTCTGTCATGAACATGTTATTTGAGGCATGTAGAGTCTGACATGTAGCTCTTTTTTACAATCCTCCTCCTCTTTTTCAATTTCCTCTGAGCACTGCAGCAAACTGCCAAAGCTTCTATTTTTATAGAGGTGGTCACACTTGCTGATGATCAATCAATCAAGGACATTTGATTAGCAACACCTGGCTACTACTTACCTACTTACTCCATTCCTATGGAAACAGTCAGAGAGTTTTTAAGTTCTACATACTTCTTCTGCATTCTTCCTAGCTTTTGTGAAATAAATAATGACACTGTGTAAGTTGCCGTGTGTTGTTGATCTGAGGATGTATGTACAGAATTTTAAGAGCTGCTAAGGAACAGATGTTTTTTATTATGTATATAATTGGACCCAATTGGTTGGTGGTATTAAAATGTTAAAGGAATACTTTTGATTTTGAGGAAAGTCTTTTATTGTGCACTCACAACTACAGTACACAGAACCCCACACAGACACACACACAAATCACAAGATGAGGCCAAACCACCCTGCACACTTCAATACACACAAAGGAAACCACAAGTGCACGGAATTTCAATAAACACACATTAAATACCCAAACCACAGCTTTTTTCTAGCAACACACATTCACACACACAAAGTTTCAGTGTGTAAACACACAGTGCGTAAATCCAGCTGTACACAGACTACACACATTGTTTACCTTTTTGAAACAAAACCCTTTAAAACCCTCATGCTTTGTCAAGACGCTGGGCAGCCGGGCCTTGCACAGCCAGTAACACAGGTTTATGGGAACCACCAGAAAACAGACACACTGCTCTCGGTCTTTGAGCAAACTCCAGCACATCACAGTGCATCTACAGGTCTCTTTTACAAGGTGAGAAACACTGGAGGAGAAAATGCATATAAAGAGGAACGGATGCATACAATGCATACAGGTCTCCAGTGAAGAGCTGTGTACAGGCTGACACTGCAGTTTACATAAGCACTGTGTAATTTGGCCGTAAAAAAGAAGAGAATGCCTTGGTAAAGAAGAGAATGCATTGGTGGATATGCAAGGACACGCATCCCCATTGGCAGCCTCATCAGTATTCCGAGGAAAGAATGCCTCGGCTCCACGGCATCTCAAACTCATCTCCCAACTGAGAGAGAAAAGAGAGAGAGAGTAATTTCAGTCGGCCACAAATGCTCAAGCAAACAGATGAGGTGGGAGCATGTGCGTGAGTGTGTGTATGTGTGTGTTTTCATACATTCTGAGGACACAGCAATGTCAATGTCACATCCAACAAAAGTGCTTATTTCATAAAATAAATAAATAATAAAATAATAATAATAATAATAAAATGCTAGAGAACTTCTTTTTGGGTTACTGAGGTCAGGGATAGGACTGGGCATATAACATTCCTATTACATACACAGACAAAGTGTTTAGTGCAGTAAAAAAAGAGACTTAGCACAAGCCAATGACTTGTTTCATATATAATTGAGAGTTGGTAAGGTGCTCTTTTATAAGGCTGAATGTACCAAGGTTCACATCCCACAGAGACACTTTTACACACTGTACCTTTTGTAAAAAATAAAAACTGACAAATGTATTTAGGAACCCCTGATGATGGCAATGACCACTACACATGGGTAGTATCTCAATCAAGCTATGATAATAATCCTATTCCTAAATGGAATAAACGTTCATTCATCTCCTTATCTGCTTCTTCCTGGTAGGAAGAAGAGAAAACTTTATTGCCTTTACTTCTAGTTTACTTTTATTGCACTGAAAAATACAATTCTTTTTGCATAGCCCAGCTTCGAAAGACAGGGACAACCATGCTACAGCACCCCTGAGGGGCAAATGCCATGTTGAAGGGTCTGACAGTGGGAGCTTAGCAGATGCAGAATCAGATACAATCGAATCCAGTGACTAACTATTTAACTATTGAGCCATCACTGCCCATAAAATCATTGGGAGGAAACCCACATGAACATGAGGAGAACACAGAAAACACAAACACTCTTCACAGACAGTGACCGGCGTGAGGATGAACCTCACACCCCTAGGCCACTGGAGCTGCAGACACGTTATCTGTTGCACAACCGTGCCATCTCATCCCAAACACAGTTTTTATTTTTAAGGTCAGACCTGTCACTGAGACTCTACTGGAGGGATGACACACCATTCTTCCATAAGATATTCTCTCAGGATAATTGGAGGGATAATTTGGATAGAAATGAAACGAAAGGCATAATAGTGGATATTTTATTAGAACAGTGTGATCTGAAGACAAACATGACAAACAAGACAAACCACTGGCTGCCACAAATCTTTACATGTAAACTATTAATTGTAAAATAATACTGTGTTTTTAAGTAATGCTACAGTATTGTAAAACATAATATCACAATACTTTTATATATATCGATATTTCCTTCCTGCAACCTGCATTCATTGCACTTTTCTTTTTCTTTATATGTATATATAGTCACTGTTGGAACTATCTGTGTATCTGTGTATCATTAATGTAACCATTTCCAAAATGAAAGATTTTAGAATAACTGTAATGCAACAGTTACTGTATCATAAAGAAAATTAAGAAAATCTAAGAATAAGATACAGCAATTTCCAATGAATATAAGACAAACAAAGTTGGGCTCTAAAAGTGAGTCCTGACATTGCATTAAAAACATGTGTTTGAGAGCAAGGTAAGGACTGGTATCCATATTAACATGTTCTCACTGGCAATCTTCAGGACCTTGGTTTTAACAGTAAACAGCCTGAACCCAAACATCATTATCTCTACACTCAAAGTCCATTATTCCTGATAATTGCTTTTAACTCTCTCTTTCTCTCCCTCTATTAACACTCTTTTCCGCCATTCTCTCTTTCTTTGTGAGCAGTAATCTTTAGCCAGTTACTAGCTCACAGCAAATGGCCTCGGATAAAAGGAAAGCGACACAGATTGTCATGTTAAAAAAGAAAAAGGAGGGCCTTGAATTGACTTCATTCAGATGTCGTAAATCATTGCTGCCGGGGAAAACCGCGAAGCTGCTTTACTTTACAGTAGAAGGAAACAAACGTCATAACTTTCAAAGGTCAAGGTTAAAGGATTTTATTCAGTCATTTTAGAGCATTTCTATTGGTCTACAAAAAGACAGATTTACATTATTTCAAAAAGATTTCATTTTGCCTAAATACCTGTACTGGTGTAGTTCACCTGATTCATGTAAACCCAATGTACACATCTGAATCAGATCAATTTAAGGCCCTAGATTTTGAGTATAGTATCTCACTCCTCCTTCTATTACAGAGCCTTTTCTCCTGTCTTTCTTTATCTTTATCCTATGATTTCTCCGCCAACACCTTCCTCATGTTGCCCCAAGGAGTGCTCTGTTCACAGGTGAATGAGCTCACACAATGCCACCCTACACCTCTAATCTCACCTGTTCACTGTCTACACTCTGCCTCCATTTATCTTTTGATCTGTCTATTCTTCACAACTCTCCATTCACATGTGGGTGCGGTTAGAGCTGTGATCACTTAAAGCCATCTCATTTTTTGTTCCTATTTTTTTCTTTTTGTTTATCCCTTATTATCACTTCTTTAATTCCCTCACTCCTCCTCCCAGAGAAAGGTGCTGCCAAATGGTGCCATCTATTTCATCCTGAAACTCACATGTACAGATATTAGAGAGAGACAGTGTGTGTGTGTGTGTGTGTGTCAGTGCTGTTTTTTGTGCTATTTGTAAGGGACAAAACAAAACTGTTAATAAGTACAGTATTATTTTGGACAAAATTTTAATGAAAACTTTTCTGAATGCCTGGAAAGATTTAGATGTTTTGTAATAAAGACAATGTTTGCAAGTTAGGATGATGCCATAAACTAGAGTGTCTGCAGCTATAACAGCTTCAACTCTTTTGGGAAGGCTTTCCACAAGGTTTAGGAGTGTGTTTATGGGAATTTCTGACCATTCTTTCATTTGTGAGGTCAAACACCTACGAGGTACGTTGGGAGCATGAAATTGACCACAATCTCTTGGCATGTTGAAGCATTAAGAATTCCTTTTACTGGAACTAAGGGCCCGAACTCAACTCCTGAAAAACAACCTCACACCATAATCCCCCCTCCACCAAACTTTACACGTGGCACAATGCAGTCAGACAAG